>NW_021436749.1:0-450 GCF_001605985.2 Dendrobium catenatum | reverse complement strand
GAGTATAATACTTATATATAGCGTGTATAATGCTTGCACATAGTATGTATAAACTTATACATAATGTGTACAATGCTTATATATAATATGTATAAATTTATATATAATATGTACAAACTTGTATATAATATGTACAAACTTATACACAGTGTGAACAAACTTATACATAATATTTATAATGTTTATTCACAGTGTGTATAATACTTGTATAGAGTGTGTATAATATTTATATATAGTACATATTATGCTTGTATATAGTGTGTAAAAACTAGTATAAAGTGTGTAAAAACTTGTACAAAGTATGTACAAGCATGTACACAATGTGTATAATACTTATACATAATATATATAAACTTTTACACAGTATGTTCACTACTTATACACAGTGTGTATAATACTTATATATAGTGTGTACAAACTTGTACATAGTTATATAATCTTATACACTAT
>NW_021436748.1:0-371 GCF_001605985.2 Dendrobium catenatum | reverse complement strand
TTTGAGTTAACATTTATTCAATAAATTTCTCCTTAGCTCCCTCTAAAAGAATGAACATGTGAATATATGATTTTCCATGAAGAGTATAATTTTTTAACTTTTTTAAAATATAAACACACAAAACACTACACACACAAAAACATAAAATACCAACAATAAAAAAATACCACAATCCCAAAAACACATAAACACATACAACAATATAAACTCATAGGGGTGTCAATTTTGGGTCACGGGTTGGGTTCGAGTCGAATCTGGAATTGACCTAGCACTATTCGGGTTCGGGTCAATTATATTTTCTGGACCCAAACTTGACCCGCTTCGGGTTTAGGTCAACCCGACCCGACCCGCTTGGCGACAACGCGCGGAAT
>NW_021436747.1:0-218 GCF_001605985.2 Dendrobium catenatum | reverse complement strand
TATTTAATATTTGAAAAAATATATATAATTTAATTATTTGTTTGATCAATATTAAAAAAAAATTAATAATAAAAAATAGTAAAAAATACAACTGCTTATTGAATTGATATATAACAACCAAATCAAACCAATCAAATAAAGTAAACTTTTCATTTTAACAAAACAATGCACACTGCTACGAAAAATTATTAGGTGCGGAGTGCACACCGTCCGCACAA
>NW_021436746.1:0-257 GCF_001605985.2 Dendrobium catenatum | reverse complement strand
TGTGATCGTACCCTTTGCATTCGAACCACACGAGCAAAATCCTTTCGGAGACCCACAATAGTCTCTTGAACACAGAAATCCTACCATGAGGAATTTCAACAGTAGGTCGCGACGCTGGCAGATGAGCACGACAGCAGCTCTTGCAACGATAACAGGGAAATCAACACTACCAAACTGGATGGTAGCTCCAGTATTTCCGGTCTCTATAACAGCATTAGCAAGCTGAATCCTGGCTCCTCGTCCTAGTTGGACGGTCA
>NW_021436745.1:0-233 GCF_001605985.2 Dendrobium catenatum | reverse complement strand
TAGACCACCAGAATAAATTCTTCATATCTCCATACATCTTACCACTTCCCGAATGTATCGTATAGCCTGAATGGTGAGATTTGTACAAAATCTCTTTTCTCAAATCTCCAAACACAGGAATCCACAGTCTATTCTTACAGAAAATAATACCAGAATCAGAAACTCGCAGTTCAGGTTTCTTACCATATTCAATCTAAGTAATTAACTTCAAATAGTCGGAGTCTGACTTCTGA
>NW_021436744.1:0-224 GCF_001605985.2 Dendrobium catenatum | reverse complement strand
CCTTAAGTTCTTCTTAGTAGTCTTGAACTCTCGCCTTAGCTATGTCCCTTAGCCAATCAAGATTCTTTTTTTCTGCCCCGGCCAGCTAGGCCCACTAAGGCTAAGTAAGATAGTAGTATATAGTAATATAGAAAGAAAAGATTTTTGAAGCTCATTTCAAGCCGGGTTTAAGTTAGAGTGACTTCTTTTATTGACATAAGCTCGAGAAGCAGCACAACACAAGC
>NW_021436743.1:0-422 GCF_001605985.2 Dendrobium catenatum | reverse complement strand
TTCTTTTCTTTTTCCTTTTGCTTTGCTCTTAGTTTTTCTTTGGTGTGCTTTCTTTTGTGTGCTTTTTAAAGTTTAATTTTCAAAATCATCGCTGAAATGATATCATATGCATTGTCCTTGCTTTTGAAAATTTGTAGTTAATGATTTTACATCTCTTAATCTCTTAGATGGTAAAAATATTTTGTGATTGGGTCTCTTTTCTCTAATCTATTTTAGTGGCATAGTTTTCCTTTCTAATCAAAAATCTATTTCAAATTAAAGATTGTGTAAGAAGTTAAGATCTTTTCTTAATCTTGCTTAAGCAAATCTATCTTGTATTTATAATGCTTAAAGTCTTTTTATCACGTCAAGATCCCTCGTTACTCTTGTATTTGATTATTGATTCTGTTTGTGATAATTCTTCTTTATGTTAGAGAGAGAGA
>NW_021436742.1:0-326 GCF_001605985.2 Dendrobium catenatum | reverse complement strand
GACTGTAAGCTCGCTGAAATCGGAGTTCATATGCTCGCGAAATTAATTTTTAAAGTTTCCAACTAGCTTTTGCCTCGAGATTCGTGCCCGACCAAGATAATTTTGAGATAACGGATCAAGTATCAACCATAAAACTATTTTAAAAAACAATAAAGAAATTATCCCAAACAAAGCCTAAATTCTCTCACAATTTTCTTTAATATTAAGCCAAAACGATTTTAAGGATATAATACTCTATTTTAATTAAATCTTTTCGAAAGCTTGTGAGAAGTTTGTTCTGTCAAACTTTAGAAATTTTCTTTTAAGCAAATATTAACTATGACTTA
>NW_021436741.1:0-275 GCF_001605985.2 Dendrobium catenatum | reverse complement strand
ATTAAGCAAATTGAGGAAGGAACATTTCTAAGTCAATAAAAGTATGTTAATGACATCCTCAAAAAGTATAAAATGGACAATGCTAAACCTGTAAGTACACCAATGAGTTCCTCAGTTCAGTTGGATAAAGACCCTAAGGGAAAATCTATTAATCAAAAGAAATTTAGAGGGTTAATTGGATCTTTACTTTACTTGACTGCTAGCCGGCCCGATATCATGTTTAGTGTTTGCTTATGTACTAGATTTCAACCAGATACAAAAGAATCACATTTGAC
>NW_021436740.1:0-254 GCF_001605985.2 Dendrobium catenatum | reverse complement strand
TACCGGTGTCGCCAAATCAATCTCTATCAATCGGGCCTGCTCCACTAGCTCAGAAAACTCCTGTATCCGGAAGGGTACTAGTGGATGCCTCAACTCTCTGTTCAATCATTGCAGAAATCTATAACACTTTTCTTCGGCAGTAGGAATTAAATGAATAGCGTACCTCGCAAGTGCAGTAAATTCGGCCTCGTACTGCATCACTGACTTGCGGCCTTTCTCCAATCTCATGAAAGCTTCCTGCATCTGTCGCTGAG
>NW_021436739.1:0-224 GCF_001605985.2 Dendrobium catenatum | reverse complement strand
AGTTACTAATTGACAGATTTGTCTACTTTGAATCATCAATGTAGATAATCCTTATCTTTCTTTACCTCTACAACTTCAATGCAACCACTATTTACATGCTCTGATACATTGTGATCCAAATTATAATCTTTATCATAATAGATTGATTTATGTACACAATCAAGGCGAGCTAACTCACAAACTCCAGATTTTTGTTATCTGTCAGCACAAAATCACCACTAACT
>NW_021436738.1:0-704 GCF_001605985.2 Dendrobium catenatum | reverse complement strand
ACAAAGGCATCCAAATGTACGTAGGTGCATGTAATCCGGTGTTTTGTGAAAGAGCAGTTGGTATGGAGAACGGAGAGCTAACGGTTTGCAGGGTAACCTGTTAATTAAATAATTAGCTGTTGAGATGGCGTCTAACCAGAATTTGTCCGGGAGGTTTGATGCGTGTAGTAATGTCCTGGTTAGATCGAGAAGATGCCTGTGTTTTCGTTCAGCTAAGCCATTCTGTTCCGGAGTGTGAGGACAACTGAGCTGCCGTATGATACCGTGATCGTTAAATAAGGTAGTGAAGGCTGTGCTGGTAAATTCGCCTCCGCTATCGGAACGAAAATGTTTAGGGATAGCCGAAAATTGATTTTGTATTAAGCTGAGAAAATTCTTGAAACAGTTAATAGATTCATGTTTGGAATTCATAAAATATAACCAGGTGAATCTCGTGAAATCATCAATGAATACTATGTAATAACGAAATGTGGTAGTTCCGGATTGAGGTACCGGCCCCCAAACGTCTGAGTGTATAACATCAAAGGGTTTTGTGCTAGTAGTAAGCCTTTTATTGAATTTTTGTTTGTGACTTTTGGCAATATGACAAGAGATACAATGAAAATCAGAGGCAACATGTTTCATGTTAGGAATACAAGGAATAAGCGAATTTAAGATTTGTGTGTTTGGATGTCCGAGACGGGCATGCCAGGTAGTTTGCGAAA
>NW_021436737.1:0-815 GCF_001605985.2 Dendrobium catenatum | reverse complement strand
TATAATTAGAGAATGTGACATTACAATATACTACTTGGATATTTTCTCTTTAGAAAGCAATAGAAGGTGGTGGCAGCACTGAAAAACATAAGATGAGCAGTTTTTGATGACGTCGGCAAAGGGTGATTGATAGGAGCATCTTAACTAAAAATTGTCTTAGAAATAGAATATCATTTACTACATATTTTTTAGAACTTTCTAGAGATTTATATTGCTATGTTATATAAAAAATATTTGAAACGAAGAGATGATATATGAAATATATTTTTATAATGATTTCTAGCATCAGTTGATATCAGAGTTTAAAGTCGAGAAGAATGGTGGATTTCAAAGGTCCACTCAACGACGACAATCAGAGGAGAAATTCTGACTGCATATATCAGCCAGCAATCATATCGGTTGTTCGAACCTGGCCACCGTTGGCAATCATGCCGGCAAAATAGATCTCCCCATTCCTGGCAACCATACCGGCAAATCGACATCCTCCGCTCATGCATGTCTCCAGCTTCGCCATTTACTGCCATGTGCGATCTGTAACGTGAATCGCCTGTGGCTTCCCTCTGCTCCAGCATGCGACTAGCTCCATCTTCACTCTTGTGCGACCCATGGTCTGACATGTCTGTGGTTCTCTTCCATTACAGCCAGAGATTGTGGACCCACAAGCCACGCCCGTTGTGACATCTCTAGGTTCAACATTCAGTTTTGTTCGTTCTAACCCAACTTGAAAAGGTCAAGATTTGAAAATTTTTGTTTTAAATTCATTTACATGTTTTTGGGAGTGTTTTAATACTTAAAAATGATTGTATGTATTCTAG
>NW_021436736.1:0-236 GCF_001605985.2 Dendrobium catenatum | reverse complement strand
AGCTCTAAAGTCCTCCAACTCATCCTATCATATGCTTATTCCATGTCGACTTTCAATGCAAAATAACCCATAGCAGATTTTGAAACCTTGAATCTATTGATCACCTCTTGAGCAAGCAAGCAATGGCTTGAAATAGAACGACCCGGCACAAAAGCTGCTTGTTCTTCACTAATAAGCCTAGGCAACACCCCTTTTAACATGTTAACTAGCACCTTCGCAACAATCTTATAGATTGT
>NW_021436735.1:0-491 GCF_001605985.2 Dendrobium catenatum | reverse complement strand
CCCAAAGTTATGTTTATATTGTTATTCTATTAGATTTACACATGATTATGATATGCAAATTTTATGTTTACTTTAAATTGTTCTCTTCACTTTATAGAAGTTTTGACATGAAAAATTGTAAAGTTAAACTCTTTGCATAATAGATATAATTCGTCAAAATTGATAATATCTTTCAGAGATGATTGTTATCTACTTTGTATAATTGTGATATTGTTTGTCTTAAAATAAGGTGTTTTTTATTCACTCTACATAAAAAAGTTCAGTCATGCTCGGCAGCTTTACTCCTTCCCAACTTGTGCACAATAACAACAATTTCTTTTGACATAATTCAGTATACAGACAGGAGAAAACTACTATAAATTTAAGATGAGGCTAAGGTAAAGTATGTCTAATTCACAAACTATTTCATTAAATGTTTTCTTAAATTTTTTTCTTATTTTGTCACTCTTCACAGGAAGTTTTGTTTACTATATGTATCAAAACCGTGGTTT
>NW_021436734.1:0-306 GCF_001605985.2 Dendrobium catenatum | reverse complement strand
TTGTGTGTTTTGTATGATTTTGAGATATTTTTATATCAGATTCCATGTTTCTTGTTATGAGACATTTGGAATGTGATATGAAGATTTTTATAGTTTGTATACTTGTATTTTATTTATTATTTTTCTATTCTTTTATTGTTTTATTTTTTTTATGTTTAAGTGTTTTTGTTCTATGTTTGAAATGTTCATTAGCCTATATAAAAAACCCTTAAATTTTTGATCTTACAAGTGCTATAGTTTGAACTGCAACATAAAATTGAATTCATTATAAAATCTAATTTTTTTAAATTTAAGTTGTGTTTATAA
>NW_021436733.1:0-359 GCF_001605985.2 Dendrobium catenatum | reverse complement strand
GGGCTTATTTAGGCTTCGTTTGGGACGTCTTTCTTACTTCTTTTAAAGTAAATTTTTATATAAAAAATAAAAGTTTTATACTAGAAAACTATTTTAAGAAGCAAAAAAAAAGTAGTCCCAAACAAAACCATAGTTATTTGAGAATCATCCTTCATAAATTTTGAAATATATTAGATATTATTATATATAAACCAAATTTTATTAAGATGAAGATAATATAATTTCTATCTTTCAAGACATTATGTCATTTTGTTTGTTGTATTTTATTATAAAAATAACAAAATTTAAAAATTATATTTTTATTTTTGAATACATTGTAGAATATCAATTTTATCTTTAGAAACAATATGTTATTCTCA
>NW_021436732.1:0-446 GCF_001605985.2 Dendrobium catenatum | reverse complement strand
ACAAATGTGTATCGTAATGCCCTTTTTCAAATTTGTGTGTTCAAAGACTTTTCTGTCGGGAGTTTGTTTTTCTTGAAGTAGTCAATGAATGACTGCCTCAATCATTTTCGACTTCAATATCTAAACAATGCCACCATGATTCTGAAACTTGACTAGCTTTACGTCTCTTGGCTACGTGATATCCTTCCGGATAATTTTCTATAATGATCTAATGGAGAGGTTGAGAGTCAACTGGAGTTTCATCCTGCTAACTTGAATATGTAATTCCCTCTGCCTTCGAGAATTGTAACAGAGTGGGCTTTAATATCCGATGGTTGTAAACTCCGATGAATATAGGTTTCTCCTCATTAGAATTTGCCATTACCTTGGCTAATTTGGCCAAGCAATCTGCTTTGGCATTCTGTCCTCAAGGGATTTGAACTATTTTAACATTTGGTACCTACTTT
>NW_021436731.1:0-1687 GCF_001605985.2 Dendrobium catenatum | reverse complement strand
CCAATTTGCAAAATAAATACATGATAATCCTAAAATCCCCACTTGTACCGATAGATATTAATTTCTTAAAGATTTGCACAATTGCTTAAAAATTACAAAAAACTTATTATAATTAAAACACAATAATATCTATCTTATGGCAAAGACGATTTTCAAAATTAACTTAAAATATCTTCTTAAAAAATTATTTATTTGGATCAAAATATAGATTATTACAGAACTAGTTGAAGTATTGCTAACTTATTATATAGGGTTAAACACATTAAAAAACCTAATAAAATACACACATTCTTATTCATCAACATATATATGAAATCATTTTCATTTATCTTCTTATTGATCTTCAGGCTAAACATCCTTAATGCTCTCTCCTAAGGAACTCGACGCATCTTCTCCCCATCTCTAGTATAACTTCATAAACAATACTATAATGATGTTATAAATCTATTTGCAGTATATTGGCTTGAGGCATTCTTCTCTAATGTAATAAGCTCATAATGAACCATACCCCTCTTCAGTCCCATCAATGTCTTCTCCCATACCAACCTATCCCATATGTATCTAAGAAATTACTTGTCACAATCAAATCCGATAAAACTCAAATACTAGACATGTCCTATTTTTGAAAATTGAATCGATAAAATATAACCTAGCTCAATCCGAATAACTTTAAAAAATAGGTCGTCACCTAAAAATGATCCGAAGTAACCCAAATCTAGCTCTATTTAGAAATCTCTCTCACTAGTTAAATGCTCGATTGAGTGGAAATGAAATAGATTAGTGGAAAAATATTTAATATTATCAAATCTGACCTAGCACTGCAGCACACAGCAACGCCCACCAGTTAAAATTTTACCAGTGCAAAGTTATCCCTATTTTTGAAAACAAAAACAAACATTTAATCAAAAAATTTGATAAAAATTTCATATTTTTAAAAACTGCAGTAGACATAGTGTGACATACCCGACAATTTTTCTAACTGGGCTGACAGCTGAAAGAGACCTGAAAAGAATTCTCTCTCCTATCTCTTATCTTTCCCCCTTTATTTTTCTTTAGCTCTCTCTATATATAAAGGATGTATTTGTTATTATGCCAATTGTTTAACTTTTAGCCAAAAATACTTTTATAACTTCAAATATGGGGATCAAAAAATTATAGAAAATATTTTTAAATTATCTAAGCATGTCTAAAATATTCTAGTGAAATCAGTTTATAAAACGGACACCTAACGGTCTCAAAATCATACTTTAACGAAAAATTCATAGCAAAATCCACAGTCACTTTTTCCCATTTCTATTCTAGAATGGGTAATTGTTGCATAAAACCTCCCGATCATTAATATTCTGCATTTACTAACATGCTTCACATTTATTGGTTATTATGCCAATTGTTTAACTTTTAGTCAAAAATACTTTTATATCTTCAAATAAAATTACATAAAATATTTTTAAATTATCTAAGCATGTCTAAAATATTCTGGTGAAATCAGTTTGTAAAACATACACCTAACAGTCTCAAAAACATACTTTAATGAAAAATTCATAGCAAAATCCACAAACACTTTTTCCCATTTCTATTCTAGAATGGGTAATGTTTGCAGAAAACCCCCCGATCATTGATATTCTGCATTTACTAACATGCTTCACATTCAGATACAAAATCTACTCTATATTTTTCAACCTAGGCC
>NW_021436730.1:0-1529 GCF_001605985.2 Dendrobium catenatum | reverse complement strand
AGAAAATTCTACAAACCTTTCTCCTTCTTTCTCTCGATCGTTTCTCTCGTTCTTCAATCTCTCCCAAAATAACACTCCGATAACTATAAGAATGAAAAGGAATTACTATTTCTTACCCTTGAAGATAATCACTTGCTAAAATCGGAGAAAAGAAAACCTACCTTGTTCTTACGCACGAAGCCGTTGCCGCCCTCTCTGTTTCGCGTGAATAATCTGTAGCGACCCTCTGTTGGGTCGCGACTAATAATAGAAGGCTGGCCGGTTCGGTTGAACCGGCCAAGCCAAACCGGTTATTACAATCTCCATTCCTTATAAAAATTTCGTCGTCGAAATTAATCAAGTATAATGAAACATACCTTAGTTAAAAAGATGAGGATATTGACTCCTCATTTCAGCTTCTCGCTCCCAGGTAGCATCTCTTTCTAATCCATGTTTCCATAAAATCTTCACAAAAGGAATTGCCCTATGCCTCAGTTGTTTTACATCATAATCCAGTATCCTTTCTGGTTCTTCTATATATTTCAAATCAGGCTGCAAGTCAATGGATTTTGACTGTATTCTTTTAGAATCATCTGAGACATACTTTCGAAGCACTGATATGTGAAATACATTATGAATTCCTTGCATGTGTGCTGGTAAATCCAATCTGTATGCCATATTCCCAATCTTTTCAATGATTTCATAGGGACCTATGAATCTTGGGCTCAATTTCCCTGTCTTTCCAAACCTTTGAACACCTTTCATTGGGCTAACTTTTAAGAAAACAAACTCTCCAACTTCGAATTCCACTGGTCGGTGCTTAGCATCATAATATTTCTGTTGCCTGTCTTGAACTGCCTTTAATCTGTCTCTGATCAATCTGATTTTGCTAGTAGCCTCATCTACCATTTCAGTTCCAATTATCTTTCTTTCACCAGTTTCTACCCAACACAAGGGTGTTCTGCACTTTCTTCCATAAAGGGCTTCATATGGTGTCATTCCAATACTAGCCTGAAAACTGTTGTTGTAAGCAAATTCAATCAATGGTATGTGAGTCTCCCAATTTCCTCCAAAATTTAATACACATAATCGAATTAAATCCTCCAAATTTGAATTGTTCTTTCTGATTGCCCATCTGTCTGTGGATGAAATGCTGTACTGAAAGTCAATCGTGTACCCAAAGCTTCTTGAATTTTCTTCTATAATTTAGAAGTGAAACGGGCATCTATATCTGAAACAATAGATTTTGGAATTCCATGCAATCTCACAATTTCATTAATATATAGCTTTGCCAACTTTTCCACTGAATATGTCTGCTTGATTGGTAAGAAATGAGCTGATTTGGTCAATCTGTCAATAATAACCCATATTGCATCTCTACTTTGCCTCGACCTGGGTAATCCAATTACAAAATCCATCGCAATGCCTTTCCATTTCCACTCAGGTATAGGTAGGGGTTGCAGTTGTCCACTTGGCCTTTGATGTTCTGCTTTGATCATCTGACAGGGAATGTATTTTGCTACAAATTCTGCAACACTTCTCTTTAATCC
>NW_021436729.1:0-612 GCF_001605985.2 Dendrobium catenatum | reverse complement strand
TTGTGATGCATGTTAATTAGGTAAGCAAGTGAAGTCCTCTTTTCAATCCAATAAGGATCTTAGAACTAATAAACCTTTGGAAATCTTACACATGGATCTTTTTGGATCAGTTGGAATTGTAAATCTAGGAATGAAGGTATATGGATTTGTAATAGTAGATGATTACACAAGATTCACTTGGGTTAGATTTTTATTTCAAGAGTGAATCATTTGAGGAATTTATAATTTTTTCAACTTGGATTCAAAGAAAATTAGGGTGTGAAATTATTTCTATACAAAGTGATCATGAAGGAGAATTTGAGAATGAGAGTTTTGAAAATTTTTGTAAAGAAAAATGAATTGATCACAAATTTTCTACACATAGAACCCCTCAGCAAAATGGGGTAGTCGAAAAAAAAAAGAATATTAATAGAAGCCGCCCGAACAATGTTGGCATAATACTCACTTCCTAGATATTTTTGGGCTGAGGTGGTTAGTACTGCATGTTATGTTCTAAATATGGTGAATGTGAGATCCAATTTAAATAAAACACCATATGAATTGCTAAAAGGGAGAACACCTAATTTGTCACATTTACATGTTTTTTGTTGCAATGTATTTATTCATAATAAT
>NW_021436728.1:0-234 GCF_001605985.2 Dendrobium catenatum | reverse complement strand
TATTTATATTTTATATATTTTTTTAAAAAAATCCTTACACAAAAATGCATTGTACATATTTCTTCTGATTATGGAATGATGAGCATTCTGATTGTGATTGCAATGTATTGCATTCTTTGATTAATGTTGTTCTTATTTTCTTGTTATATGCCTTAGTGGGAATAATTCTTTTTGCTTGTCTGTGCAATTCACATCAAATTTTCCTTGAGGTACGTTTCTCATTTATATACTCCT
>NW_021436727.1:0-257 GCF_001605985.2 Dendrobium catenatum | reverse complement strand
GAAGAAACAAAGATTTAAAATGCATAAAAGAATAAATTACATGGGTGTGAGGTTCTCATATATGAATTTTCTCATGGACAAGATGTTTGGATCTTTGATTTTTGTAAGAGACTGATTAGGATCATTAGTAAGGACTTTTTTAAAAAGAATTATTACTTTATTCCTTCCAAATTACTTCTAGACTGTGATGTTTTATACTATACAACAACAACAACAACATCAAGCCTTTATCCCACTATGTGGGGTCGGCTGCATGA
>NW_021436726.1:0-1300 GCF_001605985.2 Dendrobium catenatum | reverse complement strand
TACCTTAGGGTTACTTGCGAACTCAAGTATTTTCTATCAAATTGGTATCAGAGCGTCGATTTGGGACCTTCGGCGGCTGAAATTTGGAAATTTCAGTGGGTTTTTGACAACCGGAAGAAGATCTTTGTGATCTGTGGGAAGAGAGATGGCCGGGAAGAAGGTGGAAGTACTGGAAGACGAGATCGGGCAACTAAAGTCAGATTTGGAGGAATTTTTTTTTTTATTTTCAAAACCAAATCACCTCCAACAATGAAAGGATCGAGGGGAAATTCACAGTGATGGAAGAGATTTTGAAGAAACTGTTGGAGTTGAAGACCAATCCTACGACATCGGAAGCAAGAGAGACCACCGGAGGCCATGGAGTAGGAGGGATTCGAACCCGTTTAGGGGGAGGAGAAATCCGGAACTGGAGGTCATTGAGGGGGAGGACGACATGCCACCTCTAGAGCCACTTTCTAGAGAGGAGATGAGTTTGGGAAATGACCGGAGGGGTGCTGATTTTGTCGGGAGAAGGGAAGATTTTCATCGCCAGGGTGCTGATTTTGAAGGGAGAAGAGGGGAATATGATGAAGGGTTCATGTATCATCGCCGGAGGGAAGATCGTGACAGTTGGGGAGCACCTTCCTTCCGAGGAATCAGAGGTTATAGAGGATTCAGGGGACACGGGGGAGACCCACGGGCGAGGAAGCTGAAGATGTCCGTCTTTGAGGGTGAAGACATCCATGGCCGGATCTACAAGGTAGAGCGTTACTTTGCGGTCAATGGGTTGACGGAGGAAGAGAAGCTGACAACAGCGGGATTGTGTTTGGAAGGAAAAGCCTTGGCATGGTATCAGTGGCGTGACAGGAGGGAGCCCATCCGGAGCTGGAGAGAGTTCAAATATTGCTTATTGGAGCGTTTCCGAGCCGATGGGGGAGAAGACTTCTATGAGCAATTCTTTGCCTTGATTCAGGAGGGGACAGTGGCAGATTATCGGGACAGGTTTGAGTACTTGGCTAGCAGATAAGATCACATTTTGGAGTTAGCCCTGGAGGGGAACTTCATGAAGGGGCTTAAACCTGAGATACGAAAAGCGGTCAGGGTGCTGGAGCTGAGGAACCTAGAGAAGGCTATGGAGCTGGCACAGTTGGTGGAAGATCAGAAGAAATCTTAAAGAGGGGCTCGAGGAAACTATTCAGGGGGATCTTATGGGACGACAACCACTTTTCTAGCACCCAAGCGACCTGCATCATACAACATTAATAAGACCACCAGGGAGAAGCGAGTAGGAGGGAGTGGGGAAAATTTCAAGAGGCTGACA
>NW_021436725.1:0-208 GCF_001605985.2 Dendrobium catenatum | reverse complement strand
TAGAGAGATTGTATGTATTGCAGATCTTTGACATTTTTCTTGTGAATACTGTATTGGGTCACAATGGGTCTTTTACGGTAGCTTGTAGATACTTAATTACATTCTTTATTGTTCTTTCATGCTTATTCTCAAACTACATCTTGTTGAATGTATAATGGGTCTTATGTAGTAACATGTAGGCATATGCATTTATCACTACTCTTCTATA
>NW_021436724.1:0-258 GCF_001605985.2 Dendrobium catenatum | reverse complement strand
CTTTAGGGACCCCTTGATGTGGTGTGCGAAACCTTCCATTTTAGGTCCTTGTAGTAACTTCAATTTAATTAGGATTAATTTTTTTGCTCTTAGATCCCTAAACCCCTTTATACGTACAAAATGTCCAAAGGGTTAGTAATAACAAAGATTTTCACCTATATGACAGTAGTGACACTTAAGGACAATAATTAAGGACTGAGTCTTAGAAAACCTAGACTTAGGATGCATGTACACCTTAAGATAGAGACATATAACATA
>NW_021436723.1:0-276 GCF_001605985.2 Dendrobium catenatum | reverse complement strand
CAAGTCTATCAAATTTCTCAATCAAATTCTGATAATCGGATTGATGTGCAGAAGTTTACTCTCCTTCTTCTTCTTCTTCTTCAGAAGCACTGGCATGTGTTTTTCCTTTTTCTTCCTTAAAAATTGCTCTGAAAGAAGCATCATTGTAGTATACGGGCTCTTCATATTCATCATCAGGATGCACTAAGTTGTATTTCTTTTTCAAAATATATGTAACTAAGTGTCCTAATGAGATATTCTTTTTTCTCTTCTATTCTGCATGCCCAATTTCTGAAA
>NW_021436721.1:0-351 GCF_001605985.2 Dendrobium catenatum | reverse complement strand
GGTTTTTTTTTTTTTTTTTTTTGGATTTTTGTTTTTGTTTTTAACGGACAAGTGTATCAGATATGCGTGTCTTTTTGAAATTAAATCGTATTTTAATTGGATACGGCTTTTGCTGTATCCTACACGTATCAATGCCATATCAGAGGCATATCCGTGTATCAGATACAACACACATTCATAAATAGGTGTATAGGTGCAACATAGTTAGATCTATACAATATACTTGATAAATAAGCAAATAAATACGGAATTATGCATAATTACCCTAATATAATCCTTTCTAAATCAACCACCCAAATATGTAAGGCGATCAGCATGATCTAAGTGAGCCTCCCACAGATCCCCATCTTG
>NW_021436720.1:0-231 GCF_001605985.2 Dendrobium catenatum | reverse complement strand
CAATATTGGCGTCACACTGTTCATCCGCGATCAAATGACGGCAAAAATGGCGATCGATTGTTTGCCGTTCGGTTGGAGATGCCCTTATGACCCATATATGGCGTCGATCAATGAGAACTAGAACATGTATGTTCTAGCTCAAGCGGCATATCCTAGACTAACTTAAGATGATTCTCGGTGGAGCTGGATTTGTAGTGTCTTGGTAGTCTGGTATGGAACAACTTGAGAGAG
>NW_021436719.1:0-370 GCF_001605985.2 Dendrobium catenatum | reverse complement strand
TTCAGTTCCGAACCAAATTCCATAACCAGATCCTGGTTTGTCAGTCTGTTCGTTCCGGTCGCGACCCGGTGCGAGCGGGATCCGTCCCGGATCGGGTCGGGTCGTGACATTGAGTGGCCAAGGAAGTAAGAGAAACCCCAATATTGGCATGATAAGGGATGATTCAAGTTGTAGAAATCTTGGGCGACGGGGAGAATATGCCTGCCAACTCTTAAACTGATAAATAAGAGGGAAATTGGTGAAGGATATAACATGAGGAGAAATTTTGAGGAAGAAATAAGGAGGGCTGATTTTGAGGAAGATGATATCTATGAAAGGAGGAGGGGTGGGGGATAATAATGAACAGATCACAATAATTACTACATGGGAG
>NW_021436718.1:0-288 GCF_001605985.2 Dendrobium catenatum | reverse complement strand
GAGTCTAGTAATTAGGTTGTTAAGCCTAAGTGAATGCCCCAAGGATACCAATAGGGGGGTGAATTGATAGTTTAAAAAATAAAGTTAAAATTTAAGACCCCTTTTTGAAAATTATTGAACCTAAATAAAATCTCTTTTAAATTTTGTAGAAAAAGGTTTTTCAACCACAGAGTTTTTAAAACTGAAATAGGAAGTTCGGAAATGTAAAAATAGTAAAGTAAATGATACTAGATTTATAGTGGTTCGGTCTATAACCAGACCTACATCCACTCCCCAGAGGAACACTCT
>NW_021436717.1:0-202 GCF_001605985.2 Dendrobium catenatum | reverse complement strand
CTAATTTGAACTAATCGTCCGGGACGATCGTGAGATCGTCCTGGATGATCAAGCTAATTTTGAATCGTCCAAACCCCCATTAAGGGTGATGTTTAGTACGATAGTCCAAGATTTGTACTGATCGGCCAGGATGATATCCATATTATCCTGGATAATAATGTCAGCTCTTGAAATTCTATTTAAAGGATCCAATTTTTCTCAT
>NW_021436716.1:0-311 GCF_001605985.2 Dendrobium catenatum | reverse complement strand
CAAGAAAAACTTGAGGCTCTAACGTACCGTCAAACGTTGGGGCGTCTATCTTAATACTCTTGAGGAGTTGAGCGTCGTTGTCTCTCCAAGGGGCTTCACGTCCTACCGGTTCTTGATGGGGTCGGTGGTTGGGTCGGTAGTAATCCCTAGGAGGTCCGTACTCAGTTCGGGCATCTTCGTCGTACGGTGATTGAGGTCTAGACGGCGTGTAGATAGCCGGGTGTCTCATTCGTTCAATATTGTCGAGTCTCTCTCCTGTGTGACGTTTGAGGTTCGCAACACTCGTTTGGGTGTCTCTAATTTGTTGCGAC
>NW_021436715.1:0-324 GCF_001605985.2 Dendrobium catenatum | reverse complement strand
TTTCAAATAAAGGAGGTCTAGTGATTGAATATCCTTCTGCAATATTACGATTTAAAAAATTATCCATGGATCGAAAATCAAAAGCTTTTAAAAACTTATTTTATGAAAACCGCTCTGATACCACTTGAAAGTTCGATGGGATGTTAAGCCCTATGAACTTAGTCCCAAAGCTAATTAAAAAAGAAGTGAATCGATAGCAACGAAATCTAGATTCACCACATTGAAAAACAAAGTGCGGAAATTAAAATGCGGAAGAAATAATAAGAAAAGAACACACCTGATTTATATTGGTTCGGTCAAACCTTGACCTACGTCCACTCCTTG
>NW_021436714.1:0-201 GCF_001605985.2 Dendrobium catenatum | reverse complement strand
TTTTAAAAACTTATTTTATGAAAACTTGCTCTGATACCCTTGAATGTTCATTAGGGATGTTAGGCCCTATAGAACTGGCCCAAAGCTAATTAAAAGAGATAGGAGAACTGAAAAACTTTAAAACTAAAGATAAAACTCAAACAAAAATCACCACAAAGAAAAATAAGTGCGGAAGAAAAATAAATACGGAAGCGATAATAA
>NW_021436713.1:0-364 GCF_001605985.2 Dendrobium catenatum | reverse complement strand
ACACTTGTTTGTTGATATGCATTTAATTGATTAAAGCCATCACTTGGTTTTAGCATTTTATCTTCAATCATGTGTTTAATGACCTTGAAGTTCAATCCATTGTAGTATGACCTTAGTTGATTGTACCAAGTGCACAAGTCCCATATTGTTCTTTAAGTTCAATTAGGTTCACTTGCATGTTCAAATTCAAATTCTCTGTGGTCCAAGAATGATTCAAGTCCCCTGTTGTTCAATATGAGTTCTTTTCTTGAGTCCAGTTCAATTTTATTTTACTTGGGTTCAATTCTTTATTAAGCCATTTTGAATCTTGTCCAAAGTCCAAGTACAAATCTTTTATAGTCCTTCTGAGTTCAATTGCTCCAAG
>NW_021436712.1:0-248 GCF_001605985.2 Dendrobium catenatum | reverse complement strand
ATCTCTTAGTGAGTTCTCTAGTTATCTTTTTTTTTTTGTTTATTATTTACTTTGCTTACCAAATCTTCTTCCCCCCTAGAGAGCTCATCCAATTTCTCCTTGGCCTTGCTATTGACGCCGGCCCTAGGGTTTTCCCCAACCGCCGGCCACCCCATCCAGCCCACCCGACCACCTCCCGCTGCCCCTCCTCTCTCGGCCAACTCCTCTCCACCATCCCATGTGAATTTGAAATTGAAGATTCAAATTTT
>NW_021436711.1:0-306 GCF_001605985.2 Dendrobium catenatum | reverse complement strand
CATTTTCTACCAAAGCAGATTCAGGGTCATTTAAAACGCATTGAACTAAAGTAACTGGAACAGACTCAACAAAAGTAATAGGCGTTTCTAAATTTCTAGGAATAGCAGAAAGATTCAGATCATCATTAACAGTAATGCAATCAACCTCAGCACCCTCACGAAGCACCACCTCATCCAACACCAACGGCAAAGAGGAATCGGTAAGTACAGTATCCATAGGTTTAGACAGAACAACACCAGCATTAACTTCATTTAATTCATCACCAACCGACGTAACAACAGGTAAATCCCGAGCATCAGAAATAA
>NW_021436710.1:0-911 GCF_001605985.2 Dendrobium catenatum | reverse complement strand
ATTATATTGCAAAAAATCTCAAAAAAAAATTATATTAATAGTTTTTTAATGAGAATATTCTAAAAGAGTTTTTTTATGATTATTTATGTTACACATGATTTAAAGGCGAACTTTAGAATCTTTCTATCTTTATTAGCTTTCCAGCTTCTTCTTGCTTCTCGGCTAAGCAGTCCACTAATTATATAACAGCTGGTTTTGTTGTGTTTTGTTACGAGATTTGATCGTTAAGCTAGAATTGAACAAAAAGACAATATTAATTCTTGCTTTTTTCTTGGTAAGCATATAGTGGGAATGCATGATATATATATACTACCAACCAATTTATTACGTGCAATTTTTTTTTGCTGCTTGTTGGATGAAGGAATTGTAAAGGGATTCATTTCAACCTGTTTTAACTCAATGTAAATTGCTAAATTTTTGTATTTGTACTCTTTTGTATGTGTTTGAGAATATTTTGAATGCATATTAGAGTCTGCATGTGTAATAAAGCGGGTCCGGGTCCGAGAGGTCTGTTTGGATGTTTCAAAAATATGATGTTTTCCTCTTTGGCGTTGCGTCGTTGGGTTCGGTGGCACCATGACACTAGAGCTCACGGGTTTTGGGCAAATTAATTCTGCACAGCGGGACTGTGGGCAGTGCTTTGGCACTACTACAGGTTCTGAAGGAGAACTATGGCTAGCACCGCAATGCTTGGTCAAATTTAAATAGTCAAAAAATATTTTTTCCACTATTCATTCATTTGGTCTATTGGACATCCAACACTAGAGAGAGAAGAGAGAATTTTTAGAGAGAGAAAGTCTATTTTTTGCTACTTCAAGTTTTTTTATACTTCCGACCCAGTTCTGAAAGTTATCCGAATCGTGGTAGTTCATACTTGATACGTACTCCAAAAATTAGCTTGATCGGGCAGG
>NW_021436709.1:0-305 GCF_001605985.2 Dendrobium catenatum | reverse complement strand
ATTTTAAAGAAGAATAAAAGTTCTCTTTCTTTTCTACTCCTCTCTATCTTTCCATTTTCTTATGCTTCGAAATAAGTATGAAATGTGTTTAAAAGTGAAAGGTTTCAAAAGCCGAGCAATGAACCAGTGTCCAAGCCCGAAGAAAGGTACGTCTTTTATTTTCAATAAACTTAAATTATTTCATTATTAATTACTAAATATGCTTTCTAATCTCTTTTTTTCCTTGTTTTTCCTGTTTTATTTGCATAAACTGCGAGGAATGGTACTGGTCGAGGGAACAAAAGTACAAGGAGCTAATGACGTCA
>NW_021436708.1:0-392 GCF_001605985.2 Dendrobium catenatum | reverse complement strand
TTTTGAATCTAGTTGGCGGGTTAACCCAAACCTCTCACATTTAATAAACAAATCGGAATTACATACTTGAACCCATTTATTAAATGTGTCAACCCGAACCCGGATTTTTCGAGTTGGGTTTGGGTCGGGTTAGTAGGTTGGGTCATTTTTTGACACCCCTAACATGTCATTATTGCCATTAAAATTTATACACACCATCGACACAAATGCTATACTTGTTGACTTCATCACATATTGTTATCAATAATGTCAATGCACGTCATTACTTATAAGGTCAATACATACCATTAATACCAACCAACTTCAGTGCTCATTGTCGTCAACAACTTCGATGCACGTCATCACGTATAAGACCGATGCACAATGTTGACACAAATATTGGCGCTATCAAC
>NW_021436707.1:0-227 GCF_001605985.2 Dendrobium catenatum | reverse complement strand
ACAAAAAAATTTTTTGTTGGAAGATTTATTGAAGGTGTCGAGAATTTCAGAGGCCAAGATGATGTTATCCGTAATAATTCTGTTCTTGATAAAACCAGCTTGAGCGGGGTGAATGATAAAGGGCATAACCTGTTTCAATCTATTGGCCAAAAGCTTGGCAATAATTTTGTAAAAGGTGTTGCATAAGGAAATTGGACGGTAGTCATTAACAGAGGTGGCATGGGGGC
>NW_021436706.1:0-295 GCF_001605985.2 Dendrobium catenatum | reverse complement strand
CCCCCCCCCCCCTCCCGTTCTACATCAATTACATTAAGGATAAATTTTAAGCTCGTATCTTTTTGCTTTAGTCAATGATGTTCTTACCAAACATTTGCAAGAGGATGTACCCTGATGTATACTTTTGGCTAATGATATTATTTTTGTTAATAAGACTAGAGAGTTGAAAGAAAACTTAAATTATAGAGGTCAACCTTAGAGTCTAAAGGTTTTCAATTGAGTAGATCTAAAATCAAATACATGGAGTATAATTTTAAAAATAATAAATTGATGCATTTAGATTTTTGCATTATTT
>NW_021436705.1:0-235 GCF_001605985.2 Dendrobium catenatum | reverse complement strand
TTGTATATTAGTATTTATATAACTCTTAGCTAATGTATATGATATTTGGGTAATGAACTCATATGTATCTTGATGTTTTGATCGATATATTTATTTTTTTTTCGATATTTTATTATTGAAAAAAAAAGGATAGCTTTGACTGTTATTTTTAAAAGATAAAAAAATATAATTGTTTCACGTTAAATCTTGAAACCTTAGAGAGAGAATAATATGTATTATATCTCCGGTTTCCTCT
>NW_021436704.1:0-280 GCF_001605985.2 Dendrobium catenatum | reverse complement strand
CCAATTATCGAACGATCTTGATTACAGTCGTATTTTTGCCAGGCGCTCTTATTTCATTTTTAACTGTCAAATGCGTATTTTAAAATGGACTCCCTTTTTCGATATCAAAGAAGAATCTTCCATTGTGCCTATGTGGATTTCTTTTCCCAACCTTCGTCTGCATTTTTTCAATCAACAAGTACTGCATGCATTAGGTTCTATTTTTGGAAGACCGTTGCAAACGGATCAAGCTACTGCTTCCCACACTAGACCCTCTGTGGCTCGTATTCTCGTTGAGGTT
>NW_021436703.1:0-282 GCF_001605985.2 Dendrobium catenatum | reverse complement strand
ACTGTTATGAAATTTTATTTTCACCTCTCGAGGTGATATACTTTTCCTAACGAGACAATTCGATTTTAGAATTCAACTTTGACTCCCAAAGAAAACCAATATTTTCAAAACATGTTTTTCAAAATTCCACCAACACAAGGTGAGTACTCTTCTTCTTTCCCCTTGTTCTTCTTCTTCTTATTCTTCTTCCCATTCTTCTTCCTCCTATTCTTCCCCTTCTTCTTCTTCCTCTTCTTCCCCTTCTTCTTCTTCTTCTTCTTCTTCTTCTTCTTCCCCTTCTTC
>NW_021436702.1:0-293 GCF_001605985.2 Dendrobium catenatum | reverse complement strand
CAAGTATATAATAGAGGCACAAGGGTTCAACCTGTGTATGGTTTAGTAGAAGTAAAATATAGTATAATATATAAGAAGTGTTATCCATTTGTATTAGTAAGTCAAGTTGTTCAAGTTTATTTCAGTAAATATCCCAATGGTCATAGGAAGTTGAATACATTGCCTTACGAAGTTGTGTGGCATAAATACTTTGGTTGAAATAATAGTTGATTGATTTACGATTAACTATAGGCATTATTCCATTTATTGTGATAAAACTAGTACTATTTGCATTTCTAAAAATCCTATTCAAC
>NW_021436701.1:0-590 GCF_001605985.2 Dendrobium catenatum | reverse complement strand
CTGCCCTAATTTGTCTAAGAAAAATCATTGCCATGCTGAACTTCAAGATGACAGATTTATAGGTGGCAATGAGAAGTTCTGCAAAAAAAAATTATCGATTTAACAGCGCTTGTTAATAAAAAGAGAGAGAAATTACTGAAACCCCATCACAACCAAGACCGAAGTTGATCAGATAAACATAAAACACAGGCAAAAGAAATAAGTCCGCTCTCCCGAGCAGCGGCAAATGGATTACGCCTTGATTAATTATTTTAATTCATGCCCCAAGTTTGCAAATATTTTTCTCCAACAGAGTTCCCACCAATCATTTTAGGCAAGATTTGGATCTTACAAAAGAAATTGCCCCCTCATTCATATTACAAGGAAGATGACTACAAACAGAGCATCTGCCATTGTAAAACCTAAGCTATAATCATGCAAAGAAGAAAAGGAGATGGAGGATAAGTGTTTTTTACTTCGCCTTTTGAGATTACAGGAGGCCGATAGGAGACGGGTAAGGAAGGCGGAGTCTGGTGCTTCTGCTCGACATCGTGATGCTGCTGCGGCCCATCAAGTGGGCAAATTATTGGGTCAGGTGACCGAAGCCATCT
>NW_021436700.1:0-382 GCF_001605985.2 Dendrobium catenatum | reverse complement strand
CCAGGGTACTCGTTGGAGGAGAGATTGTTGTATCAGGAGAGGATTGTGTTGCCCAGAACGTCAGTACACATCCCACAATTGCTCCGGGAGTTCCATGGAACTGCAGTGGGAGGTCATTCATGAGTGCTAAAGACTTATAGGAGACTAGCGGCAGAGTTGTAATGGAAAGGTATGCATAGAGATGTGGAAGAGATGGTATCCAGGTGCGAGATTTGCCAAAGAAATAAGTATCTCGTGATGTCACCAGGGGGTTACTGCAGCCATTGGCATTACTAGGACGAGTCTGGGAGGAGATATCTATGGACTTCATTGATGGGCTACCCCGATCTGAAGGATTCACTATGATTTGGTGGTAGTGGATAGACTGAGCAAATATGCTCAC
>NW_021436699.1:0-216 GCF_001605985.2 Dendrobium catenatum | reverse complement strand
CACTGGTTCATATAAAAATTTACTTGAAATAAATTAATTTTTTATAAAACCTAACCCTAATATACGCAAGTTTACTTACACTTCCAACCTCCCTTTATTAGAGAAGGCATCTGAGATTATGACATCTTAAAATAGCGGAGTAACATATACATCATAAAGATTTAGATTAAAAAAGCACGAATCTTGATTGATGTATGATATGTTAACAAAAATTGC
>NW_021436698.1:0-420 GCF_001605985.2 Dendrobium catenatum | reverse complement strand
TAGGAGGTAGATTTTTCATTTTTAAAATTTTAATCCCCTTAGATTTTTTTTTAAATAGAAAACACTACATAAAAGAAAAAGGAAAAATAAAATTAAAAATTTTAACGAAAAAGAAAATAAAGAAAAAAAAAGAGTGAAAAAGAAAAAAACACATTATATAAATAAAAATAAACAAAACATGCAAACACAAAAAATAAAGCACACAAATAATTGTTTAAATATTATCTTGCTCTTGGTCAGATGATTCAGAAGTTAGGTCTGCCCAGAAGATTTTTTGCTTTTCACTATTTGCCATTTTTATAATTTGCTTAGCTTTACCCTTTTCTTAAATAGGTAGAGTTCTCAAATTTGGGCACTAATTTTTCATATGTACAAGCTTCCTACATCCCAAGCAAACAACGTCAGAAGAAATTTTAACAT
>NW_021436697.1:0-294 GCF_001605985.2 Dendrobium catenatum | reverse complement strand
CCGGTTAAAAGTCAAATTCTCATTTAAATATAATAAATAAAGATCATTTCTAATATTTTATAACCAAATCTTTTTAGGTCTACCTCTACAAATATAATACCTCAACTTTCCTGACATGGTCATCGGAAGGCCTCCGTTTAATGTGGCCAAACCATCTAAGGCGACTCTCTCTAATCTTATATTCCACTGGAGCTACTCCAAGTCTCCAACCTTTTAATAGAATTAAATTAGATTATAACAATTAATTTAAATTAATATTTCTATTCATTAATTAATAATATAACTTTTATGTAA
>NW_021436696.1:0-1372 GCF_001605985.2 Dendrobium catenatum | reverse complement strand
ATCTTGTGCATTTTTGCGCACTAATATTCTTTTATTTTACTTTTGCTCCATTTGTTTGAATTAAGTCACATATATTTCCCAATATTATGTGAATGTCATAAAAGACAAATTTTTATAATTTTCTGCTAATTAAAAGCTTTTTTTTTATGGAAAAAATTATGGTTAGATGCCTAGCCCCAACTTTTGTTTGGTTTATTTTCTAACCATTTAATTTAATTCAAGATGAGTGCACTATAATTAATAACTAAAATATTCATCATCAATAAATTTAGATTAGATATATAAAAAATAAATACATATTAAAAAATTAACACTGGTTATTAATTTTACACTAACTAAACATGAGTAAAGTCTACCTAATGTTTGATTTCACTTGTTTTATTTTCAAAAATAAAATCTAACATTTAAGGAGCTATTATTAAACAAAGAAGTAGGCTTTTAGATTAATATACTTAAAACTTTGTTCACAATCAATGCAGACTTCTTACAATAACTCTGATATTAATTAATTTATTTATTTGTGACGAGGAAACACTGTCCTTAGGCCAGTGTAAACTCCGGTCGAGTTAGCATGCAACCCACACCAATTTATAAGGGCCAATACTTAAGGCTTTCACTGCTTGCCAAGGGATTCGAACCAGGGACCTGAGCTTTGCCCAGCCGGTTCTTCACCACCAAGACAAGCAGTGGTGGGTCTGATATTAATTTGAATATGACAGACTTTATCATATGAAGTTCACTTTGATCTGTTGTTGGGAGCTCTGACTATCAAATAAGAGGTTTTATGTTCGAAGCTTGCATATGCGATGTGTGCATGATTTTACTTTCATTGGCCTAAATATTCGATCTCTTGAAAAAACAAACTTCATCATTTCATTAAATTTATTTTCTATTTTCAAGCAAAGAAGTGGGCCCTTAGAAAAATCAACCTAAAAGTTTGTTCTTATTCAAATAAACTAATATTAATTAATGAAGTTAGGTAGGCATTAATTGTGATAAAAAAAATTATGTATTTTAGTGCAAATCATAGATTTCTTATGGAAAAATATCAACATCTTTATATGGATTGAAGCGTACAACAATGGTTTTATATTATTGTTTTGCTTGGAATAATTTTTTGACTTTTTTCGTGATAAGAAAAATAATTAATTAATATGTGCTTGGAAGATAATTTTTTTAACCGTTAGTTTAAATTTTTATCTTAAAAAAAAATTCTTTAAGAAAAATATTTTTGAAACTATAGCTTTCAAAAGAGCTTCTAAAAGTAAAACCAAGAAAATTTTAAACTGACTCAAATAAACTTCGAAGTAAAATTATTTTGCTTATTTTTGCAAATTGGTCCAACAAAAACTATTTATTATATCGTATGTGG
>NW_021436695.1:0-1209 GCF_001605985.2 Dendrobium catenatum | reverse complement strand
CTCATCACATTCTCTTATTTGAACTTGCTTTACAACTAGTATTAAATTTTGAAAGTAAGTTGAAATTTACTACTAAACATAGAGTTACGAAAAAATATATATTTTCTCTAAATAGTTAAACTCACTCTACTGCAGCCACTTCATCTATGAGATTTCATAATATTATTAACGATGTCTATAAAAAGATATTTAAAAAAAAGTCAACATGATCGTTGGATTATTTTTAGGAGCTATTTTGTTATCATATTATTTAAACTGTCCAATTTAATCCCTCGACTCTTCAAATATAATTCAAGCAGAAGCTTGCATGTTGATTTGGAGGATGATGATAATTAAAATAATGAAGGGAGGGCATTCATTAATTCGCTTGATAGTTAGGTAATTCAAAAGAAGCTTAAATCGAAAACTCATTAAAAATCATGCAATGTGGTTGAAGATTGTGGTCCTGAGGCTGGAGCTTTATCGGATCAGTTAATTACTCCTGTTGGTACTATTTGAAAGAAGAAGAAGACAGGATAAGAGTATAGGGTCCAGCTTCTATCATCCTCCCTCAAATTGATCATGAGGTTCTTGAATGGTTAATTTGGAGCGAAGAAAGTGAAAACGGGCGCTGGAGAAGGGTTTAGTCAGAATGTCGGCGACTTGATCGTGAGAGGAAATGTGCTGTTGAAGGGCACGGTATTCAGTCTGCATAGCTTGTTGCCAGTGAGCATGAGGCGCGGCTTGCTTGTAGGTAGTGGGAGTAGGAGGGAGAGAACCTGTATTAAGCAGAGAGATAATCTTTTTCGGTTTGTGTATACCTGCTTTGGAACGAGTTAACATATGATGGCTGGTTTGTTGAGACGAGACACCCGCGACAGGTAGAGAGGTATCCAAGTTGGTAGCCGTGTGCGAGTTATCTTGAACGAGAGGAGTTGCGGAAGGAATCAGAATCTGATTGTTGTGAGGTTGAGGCTGGATGGGTTGAGTAACGGAGTGAGGAACGAGAGTGAGAGGTGGTAAGGTGGAGGGAGAAGAGGTGGTATTTGAATTATGTAAGGTATTATGGGTAGAGTAAGGAAAATTTTGTTCCTGAAAAACAACATGTCGGGATACAATAGTCTTGTTAGTGGCCGGGTTATAGCATTTGTATCCCTTGTGTTGAGAAGAGTATCCGATAAAGATAGAAGGATGAGATCTAGGAGCAAGCTTGTTGGCCGAGTATGGCTG
>NW_021436694.1:0-532 GCF_001605985.2 Dendrobium catenatum | reverse complement strand
TCTATCATCAACAAAGGTAAGAAAAAGAGAAATAGATGAAGAAGAAGGAGAAGAAACTCAAAGTAGAGCCCATTTTAATGGAAGTAGAAGGATTCTAGCGTTATAAATCTATAAGAATTTTTTTAACTTTCCATAATATTTTAGAAGCTTTAAAAGCCCTTCCATAACTTTAGAATATTCCTAGAAGTTCCTAAAATGAAGGAGATCGAATATTTCTAGTCACGATTACCATGTCAAATTTCTAAGCCATCAAGAGATGGGCTGATGAGAATAAAAGTGGTATTAGAAATTGAAACTCCTAAATGATATATTAAGGGGTTGTTTGGTTTGCTGAAAAGAAATGCTGGGTAAAATAGAATTCAAAGTTAAAAAAGAATGGAGCATATTGGAATATTTGGAGTTGTTAATATGAGTAAAAAGTAAATACATATGATTACTTTTTTTGTTGGCTCAAAGTAAAATTAATACACTGTAAAAGCTCAAATATGGTAATGGTCGGTGGCCGGAGTCAGCGATCAATGGTGGTCAGCAG
>NW_021436693.1:0-759 GCF_001605985.2 Dendrobium catenatum | reverse complement strand
ATATCCTAAGTCCTGGATGAGAAAAGTGGAGGATTGCATTAGGTAGTCAACAGTTAGTGCAAAACTTGTCAAATAATAATGACATAAATCCTTTAAGAATTTATGTTAATACTAGGGCGTCCCCTAGAAGTGACGCGTTGTATGACCTGAATATAATGAAAGTGTGTAAGGGCCGCTGCCCCAGTACCTGGGTGTAGTGTTAAATAGGCAAGGGTTCCCATATCAAGGACAGATGTGAGAAAATAAGCTAGTTCATGAAACTAAAATTAAGATAGGAACTTGGAATATAGGTTTCCTTATAGGAAATTTAATATAAGTAATATATATTATGATTCATAGAAAGTTAAATATTATGTGCATTCATAAAACTAAATGGGTTAGAGAGAAGGCTAATGAGATTGATAGTTTAGGATTTAAATTTTGGTATTCAGGTAGGAGTAATACTATAAATGGTGTAGGTGTTATTATAGATATGAGTTTGAAAGATAATGTTATAAAAATTAATAGGATTTGAGATAGAATTATAACTGTAAAAATTATTATTGATGCTAAGATTGTTAATATTATAAGTGCTTATGCTCCTCAAGTAGGTTTGGATATGAGTTTGTTGCAAATCTATTTTCATGGCTTATGTTTTGATGATTGACAAACACGATTTCTCTTGGAATGCTTGTTGCTTCTAAGTTTTCAAGAATCGAAGATCGGACGAACAAGACAAAGTCAGTTCAGGATTGCGTAGGTTTAGGGTTGAGTCAGTCT
>NW_021436692.1:0-286 GCF_001605985.2 Dendrobium catenatum | reverse complement strand
TTATGAAATATTTTAGAAAACAGTAAGAAAGTTGCCCCAAACAAAACCTTAATCTTTTGTTGGTAGAATTTCGAAAAACAAGTTTTGAAAAGTTTGGTTTTCTTTGGGAATTTGTGAATTGAAATTGAATTCTAATTCTAAAATCGAATCGTCCCGTTGGAAAAAGTATATCACCTCGAAAGGTGAAAATGGAATTTCAGAACGGGATTCAGATTTATAATTATGAATCTCATCTTTAGTATTGTGACTGGATGCTGAAAAGAACTTTGTATGGCCCCGAAGGGCC
>NW_021436691.1:0-502 GCF_001605985.2 Dendrobium catenatum | reverse complement strand
CATAAAGTATGATTAGTTCAAAATTTTTATATTAACCATACTTAAATTAATCTTATGGCTAGGGTTTTTTTAAATAAAAACACTCCGTACATTATAATATACATCATACAGTATGACTTATTTACATATAGTTGTTTCAGATAGATTAGATCATACAGTATGATACAAACTCATACATTACGAAAAAAAAAAAAATTTAAAACCCTCTCCCCTTATCCCTTATGTGTGTGCATGGTTGCTTAGTCTTACATATAATTTGTGGCCAGACTCAAAAAAAGAAAAATGATAATAAATAAATAAAAACATACAATGTTATGAACTCCAACTCTTACTCTACCCAGTCTTAAGTCTTCTTGTTGTCCTCAGTAACTTGTGATCTTCCTGAAATGTTAGTACTCTCAGACAAGAGTAGAATTCAAAAGTGTTGAATGAATAGTAATTCAATTGACATTATTTGTTTTCATTAAAATCTCAGACTAGGGGTCATGGATTGCAAAAATAA
>NW_021436690.1:0-1535 GCF_001605985.2 Dendrobium catenatum | reverse complement strand
AAAAAAAATAAAAAAATAGAGATGTCTGAACAACTATAAGATCAGGATCATCCTAGACCTTTTATAGAGTATGTTAACCCTAATATAGAAGGAATCCACTAGAGTATCAATAGACATACTATCCAAGATAATAAATTTAACTGAAACTAACCATAATTTAGATGGTTCAAAATTTTAGTTTGGGAAAAATCCTGTTAAGGATCCCAACCTATGCTTAGCAAGCTTCTTAGAATCTTATATAACATTGAAGTATAATGGTGTCAACAATGATGTTTTTAGACTTATATTATTCTCATTTTTTTCTAAGAGATAAAGCTAAGATGTGGTTAAATTTCTTTCCCCTAGACTCTATAACTATTCAAATGACTGGCACACAAATTCCTAGTTAAGTATTTATCACCTTCAAAAATTGCAAAGCTTAGAAATGATATCACTTCTTTTATTCAAATTGAAGGGGCATAAATTTATAGAAGTTTGCAGATATTTAAGAAAATACTTAAGAAGTGCCCTCTTTATGCTTTACCTTACTAGTTTGTTATTCAAACTTTTTATAATGAATTGGTTAGATCCCTAAGATCGATTATAGATGTAGCATTTGAGAAAGCTTATGAATTAATTAAGAAATGGGCCATAAATAATTTTTAGCGGGTGTCTGATATGGTGAATCCCTAGATAGTGGTTCATATGCTTTATCTACTTTAACTTCTCCAGTAGCAATAATTCTAAGAAGTTATAGACTTTTGAGTTTGTTCAGGATTAGGATCATCTATGAAATTGGGATAGTATGATTTAAATACTATTAATGATAGTAACTCCCATAGTTTGTCACCCTATGAAAATCTTAGAAGAGTAAGTAAAATATGTACTATTAAAACCCCCTCATAACAATTCATCTCTATAAATTTAATACATGACAAGCACTATTTATATGCTTACATCATACAATTCCAACATACCTAGTTGGGCCTACTTTCATATTCCTAAGCTCTACATTACACAAGATATTAACTACACATATAGCCACCATGTACATTAAAAAAAGACCTGGTTTATTAAAAATATCATTAAATTATTAATTAACATAACTCATCAGTATTTTATATTTTATTTACACCATCAATAAAAAAACTAGAGAATTAATCCTACATAGAGAACAAGTGAAACATATTTATTTTCATTAATTACACAAAAGAAATAAAGTACATAATAAAAGATATCATTAGATGGATTCAATATAACACTACCGTTGCTAGGTCCCAAGTCCTAGATGAGAAAAGTGGAGGGTTTCATTAGGTAGTCAACAGCCAGCGTAAAACTTGTCGAATAATAATGACATGAATCCTTTAAGAAATTATGTTAATGCTAAGGTGTCCCCTAAAAGCAATGCACTGTATGGCCTGAATACAGTGACAAGTGTGCAAGGGCCGCTGCACCAACGCTCGGGTGCAGTGTTAAATAGGCAAGGGTTCCCACATCAAGGATGGATGTGGGAAAAGAAGCTAGTCCATGAAATTAAAATTAGGATAGGAACTTGG
>NW_021436689.1:0-310 GCF_001605985.2 Dendrobium catenatum | reverse complement strand
TCATAGTAAGTCTAAGCTTTAAAGTTTTTGAATATGCTTTAAGGTAAGTAAAATACATAGATGATTAATATTACACTCATCTTATATCAAATCTAAAGACTTTTACTTTTTTTTGGACTACTTTCTCGCTTCTATGTTTTTTAGTCACAATCATAATTTATGTTTGGCCACTGTTTTGTTTTGTTATTTAGAAAAAAATTGTACTAAAAAGCTACGGTTTATAACAACTTTATAGAATTATTTTCTCTATAACAGCTCTATAAAATAATAAAAAAATTATCACAAAGGAAACCTTTAAATTCCATCATAA
>NW_021436688.1:0-444 GCF_001605985.2 Dendrobium catenatum | reverse complement strand
AAAAATGTAAAGCATGCAAATAGCAACTATCTTAACAGGTCAATCCTTTATAACAGACTCAAATTCTATTGGAATCATTTTCAACTGGGCTAGGCCTCGTGGTTTTTACCCTTTCAAGGGTTTTCCACGTAAAAAATCTCGTATTCTCTGTCTGTGTGCTGGATATGCGTGCAAAGCTAAGACGTATAGTTAAAACTCTATCGTCGTGTATATCAGGCCCCCAACAGTTTGGCGCCGTCTGTGAAAAAGGTCAATCCCACTATACTAAGTACTCCTTCACTGGCCAACAGGCGTAGCCATCGCATCATGGGAGCCTCCCGCTCCAATTCACATCAATCCAGGAATCAGTCCCTGAATCAGGGACGGCAGGCGTCTGCCTCCTTTCACCCAAGTGGACGACACCCTGTAGGAGAAGGGACTTCAGGGCCATCCCTAGAAGAATGT
>NW_021436687.1:0-1409 GCF_001605985.2 Dendrobium catenatum | reverse complement strand
GATTAATACAAAATTTTTTTAGCATGGTGGGATTGAAGACTGCAGTCGCAGTGTTGCTTGACATTTATCATACACGTTTTTCTTAGCATTGTGGGAAGGTCAAGCTCCCCAAATTTCTTCTAAACAGGGGAGACACCTAGAGGTTGTCGAATTTCTAGTGAGCAAAGGAACTAAACTTGAACAAAACCACAAGGGACTTAAATGAATTGGTAGGAACATAACTTAAACAATCACATGGAACCGGACTTTAAACTTTAAATTGTGTAATCACATTAAAATGCAAATGATAAACCATAATCCTTATCATCCAAATGCATATCAATGGGCAACTACAAGAACTCGTGGTGAATAAAGCCCTCAGTACACACGGATGATTAATAATGAAACTCAATCAATTTGTAGCATTCAACTAATTGCAAATCAACATTGACAAACAACATGAACATATGTGCATGATGCAACAAATGATGAATATAAACATCTATTAGTGGTTCACCCTCATATGAGAATCAAGGAATCAAGGACCCATCATGCAAACAACAGTTCACACAATGGTACTAACAAGCAACAGGCAATGAATGTAGTAATGCCTCGCAATTACATAAAAGTTATAAGTGAATATATTCAACCTTACAAGCAATGAAATATGAGGGAATATATAATTTGATTGCAAACATATGTACAATGTCTCTAAATAATATTGCTAGCTACGTACGAATGAGGGCAATTCATATCTAATGTTCACATAACTCATAATCCATACAAGTAAGGACAATAGATATATTGCAAGGATGGTCGGTCCTCTATGAACACAGATAACACACAACAAGTCATATACAGGAAAAATCGACATAGTATCAATACATACAAACACCTGGGAAGATGTTGTACCAATAGGTTGTGAATGTCATAGCACCCTTATAGTCAATAACCACTCAACGACAAACATGTAGGAATGTTCTTGTGAACAGAGTATGTAGATACACAATGAATGTACGATTTTCAAACAATCGACGTCAATCAACTTGCAAACAAGTATATAATACATGTACAAGTGATGACGATCGACATACAATGAATGAGAACTACTCCTTACAAATAATCGAAAGGGTGAGTGCAATGAACATAATTCACTGATAATCAACACTAAATGAGCATACTAGCATACTCACAGGCAACAATGGTAGGTACGCTCCAGGTGTGATGGGTATTATTAATATATATATACATCCAAGATGCTATGTATAAGCAAAATACTAAAGAGCTGTAATAAATATAAATACATGTAGACGGCACTAGAAAATGGACTTTAAATACAACTTATCTGTAAGTAACAGTAGGAAGTATAAGCAAGAAAATCACAAAAAATGCAGAAGGACTACAACAAATGCAAACTCGTACAAGCTGTT
>NW_021436686.1:0-1209 GCF_001605985.2 Dendrobium catenatum | reverse complement strand
AACCTTGAGTTGGGATATTCTTATCCAACTCGGATTCCAAAATAAGAAGGCATCCTTAAAGGGGAGAGTCTTCTTTCATTTGGAAGATCGAGTTGGATGGCTTTAGGTATCCAAAGAGAATAGGCAATACCCCCCCTACTGGGAGGGGGAATTATCTCTTCGTTTGGATATTCAAGCCACGACGGATCCAAGGAGTCCAACGAGGAGATTTCCAAGGAGTCCAAGAAGGAGATCCAAGGAGTCCAAGGAGGAAAGTTCCAAGGAGTCTAAGGAGGAGTTATCCAAAGAAGACTAAAGACTTGAAGACCCAGTATCCCACTCAAAGTTGTTGGCGTCTATTATAGGCTTAAAAATCCAGGTTATTGGCAGAGGTGCCCGGCCACTTTATTTTCTGCAAATTCTTGTTTTAATAATGGCAGTTTGCCTATGGACATTTAGATGATTTATTTTGGGATTTATATTGATGTGCTTTCCTGATTGTGTAGTAGAAATACCTGCTTTTTTCTATGTTTCTTTCTTGCATGTCGATTTTGTTTTCGCCTGGAATCTGTTAGGCTTTTCTAAGGACTATAAAATGTTTTATACTCATAACTAATTCTTAAAAATTTAAGTTTAAATAACATAGAAACTTAACGAATCTAGGGAACTGCCGGAACCGTCCGGGGTCGCATGCATATTATTGCATTTCTTCTTTTCCTTTTTATAAGACAACTCCCTGCCTGCGGATAGAGTACGGATAATCTAGCCTATGAGGATGAAGTGCCAGACCTAGGGAGACTCAGTCTTTTCAAAAAAAAATTATTTTCTATAAGCCTGTTTTTAAAATTCTATAGCATTCATGAGCTGTCATTTCAACTAGCATGCATTGCATTATAAACTAATTTAATTAAAATTTAATTGCATTAGTTATGAGCATTTACCCAACATAAGTCTGGGATCACTTAGGAAATTCTCTAGATGTCGGTCCTATTTCCAAAGAACTGTACCTCCCACCCATCTTTCATAATTAACTTGATATCATGATTTTAAAGTGATTAGGTGGTTAGCTGGCTCCCCCAATCCAGGCCGGGATAAGTCCAGGTTTTGCACTGCATTAGTTAGGACACGGGTTTTAGTGTTTCATAGAGCACTAAGCCTAACCTAGATCTAGGATTCGAGGCTACTACATTCGGTCTCGTAGTATGCCTTAAATAGTAGGTAGGTCCCTCC
>NW_021436685.1:0-238 GCF_001605985.2 Dendrobium catenatum | reverse complement strand
TTGTCCTACACTTAAGAATCACTCAAACAAGGAGAAGAGTGATTCTATATTTGACTCCTCTAAGACTGAAACTGAGGAGGAGACAACAAACTTGTGCTTGACGGTCGGTGATCATCTTGGTCAGTCTAATCAAGAAGAGGTATGTGAACTAAGCTACGAATCATTACTTGAAGTTTGTGAGAAAATAAATGCATAATATATGAAACTTAAGAAATCACATGTTAGTTTGAAATTGGAG
>NW_021436684.1:0-202 GCF_001605985.2 Dendrobium catenatum | reverse complement strand
TCAATCTTTTTGTTTTGTTCAGATTTTTATGGTCATGGAGGCCTAGCTGCAGCAACCTACATCAAAAGGCATGGAATCAGGTTATTCTTTGAAGATGTTGAGTTCCCAAAGGCATCGTAAGGCAATAATGTCTTCATAGAATCAGTGGAGAACTCAGTACAGAATATTCCTTCATGCTGATCTTGCTCTAGCTGATGACTGC
>NW_021436683.1:0-217 GCF_001605985.2 Dendrobium catenatum | reverse complement strand
GGATAACTGGACATAAGGAGGCTTGCAGCTCAAAATTTCTTAAACTCGCTGCTTTATCACTTGCTTGAAATTGTTAGTTTTTTTTTTAAGTCTTTTATTTTATTTTTTTTTTGTGCTAGTTTTTGTGCTCACTTTGTGTTGATTTTAGTTTGCTTTATTTTCATTTGTTTTGTTTTGTCAACACGTTGCTCTTTAAATATGACCTTCCATATGATTA
>NW_021436682.1:0-481 GCF_001605985.2 Dendrobium catenatum | reverse complement strand
ATAAATAATTAAGGTATTCTGTACTTTTGGTAATCGGTCAGGACGATCTCGGATCGGCATGGACGATATTCACAATTATGCCTTAATTGATCAGACATTCAAGGAGGTAATTAAGGATGATTGATACGATCATATCGTTCTGGATGATCGCAAGATCGGTTGGGACGATCTATTCTAAAATCCTTAGTTTCTCCTGGACGATAAATATCAGCCAGGATAAATTCAAGGTGATATGCTGGATGATCTAGATCGGACAGCTTGAATTCAAGGCGATGCTCTGAACGATTTTCCTCTAATTTGAATTGATCGGCCGAGACGATTGTGATATCATCCTGGACGATCAAGCTAATTTTCAGTCTTCCAGTTTGCATTCAGGGTGATGCTCTGGCTGATCTCATGGGATTTGTACTGATCGGCCAGGACGATTTATATATTGTCCTAGATAATATAGTCGACAACTTGCAATTAATGAGCTCCTTTG
>NW_021436681.1:0-861 GCF_001605985.2 Dendrobium catenatum | reverse complement strand
CTTGGATCTCTCCTCCTTGGACTCCTTGGAAATCTCCCCCTTGGACTCCTTGTATCCGTCGTGGCTTGAATATCCAAACGAAGAGACAATTCCCCCTAGCATAGGGGTATTGCCTTTTCTCTTTGGATATCTAAAGCCATCCAACTCGATCTTCCAAATGAAAGAAGACTCTCCCCTTTAGGGATGCCTTCTTCTTCTAAAATTCGAGTTGGATAAGAATATCCCACTCATAGTGCATTTTCACAACTCTTAACGAATTATATAAATATTACATCCATTGAAAAAGAAAATTCTAAACTCCCTACATGGTTATCCTAATAAAAATCACAAGCAGTTTATATAAAAAAATAAATAGCTAACATTATTGACCCTGTGTCAAGCCATGCTATTGAGGGCTAAGTGGTCCACCTGTGCAGTTATAATTATTAATTTAGCCCTCATTTATTTAGGGGGGCTGAGCAAGCACCTGCATAAGACAATATTAGAAATCATGACAGTGCCCCCCTTTTATTAGCTTGAGCATGACCACCTGCACGAAATAATAGTATATATATGTATATGGCGCTACTAACATAGGAGTAAATCTAGCGCTCACATCCAGAGTGCAGAAAAAGTAAGCAAACACACTAATCATTTTTTCAAACAACATGCAGTGAAAACCACGGAAAGCTCCGGCACACAGCAGAAAAACAAAACCCAACAGCCTAACCTAGAGCTAGAAGTAGTTCCCTAGCAAGCAATTCTATGTGTGTGTAAGGCTAGTGTGGTTTGGATAGGTCCTAAGCATGGTAGTTAGTTAAAGTTATCTAGAGTTCAAGTTTGTTGGGGTCTGAAAAGGATATTTTAGTTGAAATTTAAATA
>NW_021436680.1:0-894 GCF_001605985.2 Dendrobium catenatum | reverse complement strand
GTGTTATGCCAATATCATTTCAGGATGACATTTTATAAATTTTTTGGGTTGTGGACAAAGTTATTGTGGTACTTTAACCGTGAAAGAAATCAAAGATGTCTTAGAGGATATTCAGAGGTATCCTCAGGTAGCACTCTATCTAAAGACCAAGCAAATGCAATATTTTTTAGATTTGCTGAAAGATTCTGAAGGTGATGTTGTGAAAGAATCCGTAGAACTTGACATTGAAAGATTTAAGAAGGGTCTTTCCTAGGTGGACTCACAAGTCAAAATGCTCCCTGCATTAGCACAGGTTCAAAATTTTAAATAAAGTAATTGAGTTCAATATTTTTTATATGCCTGGGAGTTGAAATTGTGAAAGTGTATATAGTGTATCCAATTTCTTTGGATGAATCTCCCTTTTAATTTTATGCTATGGTATTCCAGGTTGCAGCACAAGAAGGAGAGTATCTTGCTAAGTGCTTCAACAAAATGAAGTTTTGTGAAGAAAACCCTGAAGGACCCCTTCGTATTAGAGGAGAAGGTCGCCATCATTTTAAACCCATCAGGTACCTATTTCATTTCCTTTGTGGCCAAAATAAAAATAATATTTTTAGTTATACTTGATTTCTAATCTTGGATAAGACAAAGTTAACTAAAATCCTCATATTTTTTTAGCGTGCTTTTCTTTTTTTGTTTTCTTAAGTCCTTTTCTTAGAGACAAGATACAAATTGAGCATATACATGAAAAGGTTGGAGTAGCTCTAGTGATGATAAGATTAGAGAGGTTCACTTTAGATGGTTTGGTCATATAAAATGGAGGCCTTCCGATGACTAGGTTAAGAGAGTAGATGTATTAGATTTGGCTTATGTTAAGAAAGATTGTGGTAGACCTAAAATTGGTTAGAAAATACT
>NW_021436679.1:0-390 GCF_001605985.2 Dendrobium catenatum | reverse complement strand
ACCGATAAAGACTGATTTTCCTACAGTGCCCGACAAATACTAGAAACTCTTACGTGAATAAAATTAGTGAAAAAAAATCAATTGATGAAGCACCAAATAAATTTTTTCAAACTAATAATTTTTTTTTTCTCAAACTAATAATTGAAGCTTCAAAACAAAATGATTTCTAAGCACCAAATGAATGAGAAAAAAATTTGTGGCCCATTCCTTAGTTTTCTTTTCAAAAGCTTGAGGGTATTATTAGTTCATTGGCAGTCTATGAAAACAAGCTTATTGCTCTTAATCTTTACTTCTTACAAAATGATTGTTGTAATTAGCATTGCTATCTTAGGGCTAAACACACTCATTAATGACTTTATTATCAATAATTAAACTTTGATATGCCTTAAC
>NW_021436678.1:0-701 GCF_001605985.2 Dendrobium catenatum | reverse complement strand
TATCTACCTACCTACCAATAGCAGTGGAGGATATATTATATGAGATCAAATACCACAACAAAATGTATGAATAATACGACAAGTGCAATCTCCTATGACCTAAGGCAGGAGATTAGTTGGTACACTACGATCCACCTGCAGAAGGCAACGAGTAGTGCACGACAGTGTACCTGTACGAAACAACGAACAACTCCATTCAGAAGTTGCTACGCTACGCCACCGGATCCGCAACACTCGTACTAGCGGACAGAAGGCGTGTACAAGCTCTCAAATACAACGTTGTGTATTCAAAAGGACAATTACCTACTACAAATATTTCAATACCCTTACACGTGCACTGTAGTTTGTATACACATAGGTACACTAAAAGGGGTAAAAATAATTATAAAATTCACAAGGGCCCCGACGAGCGTGTTATTGGTACACACATGCGTCTAGGGATGCTGCGCGGGTTATTAATTTTGAACCCGATCCTTCTAAGTAGATAAAAGGAGTTGACAGGGTTCAATTATAAAATACCCCCAAACACCCGCAAGGGCCCCGGCCAGCGTGTTATTGGTACACACGTGACGTCTAGGGACGCTGCGCGGGATGACAAGTGAATTCAAATTCGAAACCGATCCTTCTATACGGTCCAATAGAAGTGAACAGGATTCGAACCAAAAAACAAATATACGGTTATGGAGACCGTTATATTTGTC
>NW_021436677.1:0-617 GCF_001605985.2 Dendrobium catenatum | reverse complement strand
CCCCTACTTTCCCTCACTACTTTCTACATCATGGCTCGTAGAGAATTCAATACTGTGGATTTAATCTTTCGATACATTGATCAATTAACCACGATCCACGATTCGGGTCATAAGATGAAACCCAATCTAGCCTTAGGAGACATCATAGCCTATGTCCTTGAAATCAAATACCAACTTCAATATCCTATTCCACCTAACCTCCCAACTCCCTTCTACTCAAACAGTTCCTTCAGTACCCTTCACAGTACTCATCTCCACCATGAGGAACCTCGAGAGGCTAGAGAGGAGGCGGCTCCCGCTTCCGCTCTCTTTCCTGACCCTATTCCCCTCCACCAGCACTTACCGATTGATCAGTTGATTGAGAGGTTTGATCGATGGGAGACCCGCTTTGACGCCTACGTTGCTGCACAGGAGAAGCAACACTCTGAGGACATTGCCCGATACGAGTAGCACCGCACTGAGGATTTAGCCCGATTTGATAGTTTCCTTACTCACCAGCAGCGGCAGCATGACCAGGACATCGCCTGGTTCGCAATTATTTTCTCCTTCTTCTTCTCACCTGCATCAAAATTTCTTTGAATCACCCCTTTCTCGTAAGCAATGAGTGAGCCAAGTAA
>NW_021436676.1:0-249 GCF_001605985.2 Dendrobium catenatum | reverse complement strand
ACAAGGTTTCCGTAGGTGAACATGCGGAAGGATCATTATCAAGACTGAAACACAACGAGCGATTTTGTGAACCTGTAAAAATAAGCGGTGGCTCTTACTGCTACAATAAAATCCACCCGAGTCATCGCCTCATCCCCTCTTTGGGTTGGGGACGTGATGAAGGATGGATGTACTCTCAAATCGGCGCAGCGTAGCGCCAAGGGAATCTTGAAACACAAGCCCATAAACGGGTTTTGTGGGATGGGGTGC
>NW_021436675.1:0-318 GCF_001605985.2 Dendrobium catenatum | reverse complement strand
AAGACACTAAGGCTTGATGTGAAGTTTATTTGATATTACAATATTTTTTTTTTTAAATGCCAAAGGCAGAAATTAAAAAACTAAAAACGGATACAACCTAGGAAGTGATAGAACACCTATCACATTCCTCTTTAAGAAAAGAAAAAAACACAGGAGGGATCATGCTATCACTAAGATCCTCCCAAACAAAATTATCAACTAAAGCCAATTTAACACAAAAGTCTACTAAACGGTTACAATTTCTATGAACACAATGAAAATGAAACATACCGAAATCCTCTAGGAAAGACAAATCTTCCAAATCATCCTTGTTGTGCT
>NW_021436674.1:0-232 GCF_001605985.2 Dendrobium catenatum | reverse complement strand
TGAATAAGGAGAAGATGAAGGATATGGTATGCTTATTTTATAAATTTGTTGCTTTTCTCTCATTATTTTGTTTTCCAAGATAAAATGCATTCGAAATTTTTTGTTCGTAGTTTTTTTTTGTGTGTGATACAAGAAATTCCTAAGGAAGGTTAACATAATTTTTTTTTCGCAGTTTCGTCTATTTTCCCATCTAACGAAAAAAATTTTATTCCTATTTCTTGAAATTTGGATT
>NW_021436673.1:0-264 GCF_001605985.2 Dendrobium catenatum | reverse complement strand
AGACACCACTGTTATTTCTTTGACCATTTTGTTGAAACCTAGCCTTTTTACTATTATTTTAGCGCCTTTTAGTGAATATGCAGGATCTCTTTATCATGTTGCTTCCATTTGGTTTCTCAACATATTGATTGTCAGAATATTCTAATCATGGTTGGGCAGCATTATGCCACTTACAATGGATATTAATGTATTGTTCTAACCAAACATATCTTTTAAGAATTGATCATTGATATAGTCAATGCCAACAAATGGAGTTGTGCATAA
>NW_021436672.1:0-328 GCF_001605985.2 Dendrobium catenatum | reverse complement strand
CAATATAATCAAGTGGCTTTGTGTAAATGGTTATATATATGTGTTCTTGAGACTTACAAATTTGTTGGAAAGATAAGATGCTTTTTGTTGGAAAACTTCATTAGTTTTGGAAAGTAATGAAGTTAATTTTAAATCTTTCTTTGAATTGTATTTAGCATAATTATCGATTTGAAAGTTGGAGATGTGGAGTTTGTGTAAAGGTGAAAATTGTGTGTGTTGAAGGTGAAAATTGTGTTTGTTTTGGAAAAGTGGAATTTGTGTTTGTTTTGAAAAGTATGAATGTTTTGAAAAGTATGATTGTTGGAAAGTGTGTTTGTGTAAATGGTGA
>NW_021436671.1:0-280 GCF_001605985.2 Dendrobium catenatum | reverse complement strand
ACCTGCAGAACCACCAGACAATGGTCAGAGGCAACCCATGCAACATGCCAGTTGACAGCCATTGGAATAGCCTCCAATGCTTTCGAATTGAGTAGACATCTATCAAGTCTTTCCCAAATACGAGCTCCTCCACTTTTATTATTACACCAAGTGAATTTAGCCCCAATGACTCCCACATCATGGAGATCACATCTACTCATGAAGGAACTCATATCTTGAGAAGCAAGAGAGAATTTGAATTTCTTACCACCCCTTTTCTCTTCTTGTGAAAGTATACAAT
>NW_021436670.1:0-261 GCF_001605985.2 Dendrobium catenatum | reverse complement strand
CTCTTCCTCCAGCTACAGTAGCTCCTACAATGTAAAAAAGCATAGATTCGTGAAACAAAACAAAGCATGAAAGGAAGGTCCATGCATGGCCTGTTTAAGAGGAAATTAGTTCAGTGTTTTGCCAACAAATAATTGATGACAGGTCGCCAGAACCTCACAGTTTTACCATAATCTTAAAGACAAGCCAGACAACTAGAACGGCATGCAAGTAAATGCAAGCACATATGCTAAAAAAAATATCCTTCAAATACTAATAAATTG
>NW_021436669.1:0-217 GCF_001605985.2 Dendrobium catenatum | reverse complement strand
CATCATTTCCACACTTTATTTTCTTTAAAAAACCTCTCTATCTTTGGTTTTACTAATACGCCGATAAAAATAAAAATTTTTACTCTCATTTAAGATGTTAAGGTCACTAAAGCAAATCGTATTCTCACAATATTTCTTGAAAAATTTAGCAAAATAACTCATCCACCTTTTTTTAATATTATATTCTAATAAAAGTACTTTTTGATTTTCATCCTTA
>NW_021436668.1:0-231 GCF_001605985.2 Dendrobium catenatum | reverse complement strand
CCCTTATTCGTCACAATTTTTCCAGGAGACCGATCTCCAGATTTCTTTGCGCCTCCAGATCCTACTCCCGATCGCCTTCTCTCATCACAGCCAGATCCTATCTTGATCGTCTTCTATCATCACCACCGCCCCCGCTTGAGCGGGGGGAGACCTTCGGTCACCCCCGCCATGCCCAGAGATTCTCTCACTACAAGTCGCCAAGTGAGACAAATAATTAGGCGGAAATGACAC
>NW_021436667.1:0-381 GCF_001605985.2 Dendrobium catenatum | reverse complement strand
TAGTCTTTCTAAATTTAAAATTTGTTTATAACTTATCCTAATTAGAATTTTTAATCTCATGTCTATTCATTTAGACTACATAAAAGCTAATATTATTATTACAATTTAAATGTTTTCTTATTTTGTATTTCTTTGCTCAAGTGATATTTATGCACTTACAAAAATTTGAAATTTTAGATTATTGATCTTAGAAATAATTTATTTCAGTTACTCTTAAAAATTGTACAAAGAGTACAAAAATCAAAAGGAATGCGCAAAGGTTCGCAAATGTGAAAAAGGGGCACAAAATAAACCCAATGTAAAAAGATGCACAAAAATGTCCTAAAAATTTGAAAAAGATGCGTAAAACGCCACATGTGGTAATTCTCTTCTTTCCAAATT
>NW_021436666.1:0-652 GCF_001605985.2 Dendrobium catenatum | reverse complement strand
AAGCTATGCTTATGAGGGCAGTTCATCCACCTCAACATTTTATGATCCAAGTGGAGCTTAAGAAAGTGAAAGCCAGAGGGTTATAGCATTGACGAAAGAGATAGAAGAGATGAGAAAGGTTTCAAAATGAGATGCAAACATAGCTGCAATCATATAAAGATGAAAAACAAAAGAAGAATGAGCAAGAGCAGCCACTTGCATCACCAGACAAGGAGGATACGGAGGAGGATTAGTACTCTTATTTATCTGATGAACTTATGATGAACTTATGTGTGAACTTATTTAGTTTGATGTACCTGATATGTTAAAGTACTTATGATGAGTTTATTTATTTTGATGAACATATTTGTGATAATTTTTGTAATTGATTATAGTGGTGTGTTGCCCATATGTTATATTTTGTGCAGGTTTAGAGTTTAAGATGAAATTCAATAAATATATAGCAGAGGATGTTATTTTTTTTTAAATGCTAAAAGTTTCTAGGCCAACCAGCGGTTTAGCCACTGGTAATGTCAATACCATATGGTTAATTATAGCCACCGGTAATTATCGATAGTTTATCGACAATGGACAACGGTTATCCAGCGATAATCCAGTGGTTTAGCCACCGATAATTCCTTTGGTTATGACCACCAGTAAGCCGCCGGTGATT
>NW_021436665.1:0-299 GCF_001605985.2 Dendrobium catenatum | reverse complement strand
GACCATGCCATAATATTATTATTTTTGCGATGGCCAATGGAGGAAAGAAGCTGCGATACCTTCGAAAACTACCACACTTGGACAAAAATTAATAGGAGTTGGAATCAAATATGCAATATCTGTTAGAGTTATAAATATGTGGAATAGAATAAGTATTTGTGGCAAATATTCAAGTGCATTAATTTTTCTTTTCGTTTGTGGATAATGAAATTGGCCAACTGGCATTATCCATAAAAAGAATAGGGTACGAAATTCATTTCGTAAACACTAAATTTATAATTTAAAAATTTTTATTTGTC
>NW_021436664.1:0-276 GCF_001605985.2 Dendrobium catenatum | reverse complement strand
ACCTAGACGATGTCCAAAAATAAGTAATTCCTAAATAGATATGGTGGCAGATTCTTTCTATTTTGAGCCTATTATCCTGGACGATACAAAATCGTACAGGACGATGTGTTTTGCATAATGACGGTTGCTTTAATGAGGATGCCCTAATTAGGATTTCTGCTTTTGAACAGATCATCCAGGCCGATATAAATATTGTCCCGGATGATGTTACTAAAAGCAGTAAACTCTAGGAAACAGTTAGAAAATCTTCCAAGTTACAAAGCATCAGGAGCCACA
>NW_021436663.1:0-201 GCF_001605985.2 Dendrobium catenatum | reverse complement strand
ATTTTGGAAAGCATATGAGTTTGTAGACAAGACACTACCCAGAGAGTCATTTTGTGAGGACTTTATGATCTGAGTTCTGTTTTCCTATAAGCGCAAGCCCCCTATAATTAATTACCCCTCCCAATCACGAGAGAGAACTTTCGATTAAGGCAAGTCATCAATCAGATAAGTAGAGATACGTGCATATGGCATATAATAGCA
>NW_021436662.1:0-296 GCF_001605985.2 Dendrobium catenatum | reverse complement strand
TTAAATTTAAATATTTAAAAATTTTAATAATAAAACTAAATATTACATATTTTTTTGTAAATCCCGCTTAAGTTTTAAAAATCCCGCCTAAGTTTTAAAAATCCCGTCTAAATTTTAAAAATCCCGCCAAAATTTTACTTACAATGGGACGAGCTCAAGTTCGAGCTAACTTTCTGACTAACGAGCCGAACTCTATAGGGCCTCGACTCGACTCAGCTCAGCTCGACTCGTTTACACCCCTAGCTATGCATTTGCGCCTGCAATGTATGCACTACTCCCACTCCCCACATTTCATG
>NW_021436661.1:0-247 GCF_001605985.2 Dendrobium catenatum | reverse complement strand
TCGGCGTCTTTTCCTTATTAACTAAATATTAATTATCATAATTATTTTTAAATACAAGTTATTTTCAAACCCTTTTTAAAGTCTTGATTGAGTGATCCGTGGGTCTCCCTATATCTATGTATTATGAATTGATTTACCTTTTAATTATTTTATTTTCTAAAATATATATTTATATTTATAAGTATTTTGAAACTATTTTAAAATTACTTATAATTAAATCCTAATTTTGGGAGACCTGCTATTTCAT
>NW_021436660.1:0-271 GCF_001605985.2 Dendrobium catenatum | reverse complement strand
CTAGCCCCTCTTGGAAGTATTTCTAAATATCATCCCCGCCTCCTTAGCCGAATTTCCCTAAACCCTTTATTTAATTTGTTTCCAAAAGGAATCTCCCCTATTTTTGGAATCAAATTAAAATCCCTCAACCCTACCGCCGCCCCTCCCCTCTCTCATCCCCTTTTGGAGTTGTTTCAATTCCAACCTCTTCCTAACCAAAATCTGAAATTAATTTTAGGTTTTTAACTCTTCAAACTCTTTAGGCTGCTTTCCCCTTGGCCGGCCTCCTTCT
>NW_021436659.1:0-2034 GCF_001605985.2 Dendrobium catenatum | reverse complement strand
AGAATATATGATATTTAATTATTTCAAATAATTTTTTTTCTCATTTTTATTAAAATTACATAGAAAAAGAAAATTTAAAAAATGTTCACACAGCATTTCTTAAATAAATTTAATTACTATAAATTACACTGTAATAAATACAAATTATTAAATTATTTAAAAAAAGTACAGTCACCAAAAATTTCTTCAGCGCAATGAATTCCCCGCACGTAAAAATTTGATCTTGCGTCATTTTCCTCGAGACAATTGCATTCGAATCTCCGCAACGTCCTACACCTCCTCCCTCCTCCTCGCGCCACCGGCGAAGAATGGCTTTTTCTTCTCCTTCGATCAAAGACCTAATTGGTTCCCTCGACCGCGATTCATACGTTTCCCTCCTCTCAAAGATCATCGGCGAGGCCCGTCACGTGCAGAACAATCCGCCGGATCTCATCCCAAAGGAAGACCGTGTTGCCCGCCATGTTCTTGATGCGCTTCTCCCCCTCAGCACCTCCACTGACGGTGGTCCCCTTGTCGTCTCCCACGTCAGCTACGCTGAGGGCCGCGGCAACATAATCGTCGAATATCCTGGCTCCACCCCTGGCAAGATCCTCTCCTTCGTCGGGTGCCACATGGACGTCGTCACCGCCGATCCCGCCGACTGGGTTTGCTTCTGGTCGATTGCGCTTTTTGATTTTCTAGGGTTTTGGCTAATCGCAATGTTTTGATCCAAACGCTTCTTTGTTGGTAAAGACGCTCTGCGTAAAAGCGTGTTTACCTTTGTTCTATTATGAAAGAAAGAACAATGGCTTGAAAACCTAGAGCGAAAGATGGTCCTCATGCGTATATAGGGCTATAAAACTTTACCTGCATAAAAACGATCTTTTTAGGGTACTAAGTTGATTAATTTCTCGATACATTTTATCTAACTCGACCCAATTTGTGGTTTTTTGATTCGAAATATATGTCAACTTTAATCCAACTTGTTGGCCGCCCCCAATCCCGATTGTTACCATCTATGATGGATGGCCTACGACCTTGCGTTTTTTCCCCTTAATATTTTCTAGTGATTTGGCTAATTGCAGGATTTTGATCCCTTTTCTTTGGGTGTGGATGGTGACAAGCTGAAGGGCCGTGGGACGACGGACTGCTTGGGGCATGTCGCCCTCGTGACGGAGCTCATGCGAAAGCTTGGCCAAGTGAGGCCACCGCTCAAGAATACGGTGGTCGCAGTTTTTATTGCCAATGAGGAGAATTCATCGGTGCTTGGGATCGGTGTGGATGAGCTCGTGAAGGATGGGCTGCTTGATAAGCTCAAGCAAGGACCTTTGTGAGTATCCGCCATCATTAGAGCATCTCCAACCGAACTCCAAACGCGTGAATGATGTCCTGCGACAGCTCCAGCCGAATGGTAAAATTTCTGCTATTTGGCTGCGGGTGAACAGTGGGATGCCAATATTGGCGTTGCACTGTTCATCTCCGTCATTTTTATGTCTCTACCGAACTTGCCGCGCTAAAAAAGAGGCGACAGTTACCTGTAAAAGGGGGAAAAATGGAGTTCGATTGGAGATGAATCACGACATTTTTTAGTTTCACAGCATTTTGGAGTGAAAAATGAAATTTTAGGTTGGAGATGCTCTTAGTTGTGGATTGCTAAATGTTTGTGGCTTTAATGGAAGATTAAAAAATTTTCTTGACTTTTAGCTATTTGTTTTGTTTAAAATGGTGGTCTATTAAAGGTTTTGGATTGATACTGCTGACAAGCAGCCTTGCATTGGTACTGGTGGGATGATTACTTGGAGGCTTCGAGCTACCGGAAAGCTTTTCCACAGCGGTTTTCCCCACAAGGTAATTTTTTGAATGCGTACATCCTGATATTTTAGTTATGGCAAGTGACTTTTGGAGTATGAGAATTTAGGCCAATTAACACAAATTCATGCACACATTCACGTACATAAGGTTTGAACTCAAAACCTATTGATTGGTAGCCAAAGCTCCCAACCAACATATCAAGTTGACCTACATGGAGTATGATGAGTGAATACTTGTGATTTA
>NW_021436658.1:0-239 GCF_001605985.2 Dendrobium catenatum | reverse complement strand
ACCTTTTAGTAAAAAAGGAATATTCAAATTATCAAAAACAAGTTAAAGAAATCAACTCAGCTCCCATCTGGACCAGAAAATTAGCACAAGCATTACCTTCTCTCCAAATATGAGAAATAAAATAATCAACTTGAGAAAGCATACTTTCAATATTTTTAAGCAGATAAACAATATCTGCATTACCAAGTTTAGAACAAATAAAAAAATGAATAACTAATAAAGCATCTACTTCAATCCAA
>NW_021436657.1:0-1144 GCF_001605985.2 Dendrobium catenatum | reverse complement strand
CTAGAAGGAAGAGAGAAAAGAGTGAAGTAATAAAAAACCATAAGTAGAGACTCTTAGCTTTGAGTACCAAGTGAAACCTTCACGCTCTAGTAATAAGAATCCTCCTTCAAACACTCTCTCACACTCTCTCCTTGACTCTCCTTTCAGTAGGCACGAAGATTAGTAGGCAAAAAGATTACGAGGCAATTCTAATTGGACTTTATATAGGAAAGACACAAAAAACCGTCCAAAAATTGCTGATTTTAAAGTCTTTATAAAGTGGATCGTCCCATATGATCGTGGATGGTCCTGGATGAACTTACTTAAATCAGTTTCATACGAACCTAATGTATATTGGTATGAATTGACTTCGTACCTGATTATCGTCCCGTACGAACTAAGTTCGTCCGGTTCAAATAGTTATACCATAGGCCAGTTTGACAAACTGCAGGAAGTTATCAAAATTGGAAATAATAAAACATTTTCGTCCTGGGACGAATAAGAGTTCATCTGGATGAAATTTTCACAGAGAGCATTTCATCCTAGGCCGAATAGGAACTCGTCTGAATGAAAATTTTCCAGAGAGCATTTCATCTTGGGACGAATTAAAATTTATCTGGATGAAATTTTTACAGAGAGCATTTCGTCCTAGGCCGAATATATGATTTCGTTAGAACAAAAATTTTCCAGAGAGGTTTTCATCCTAGGATGAATTGAAGTTCGTTTGGATGAAATTTTTCCACAGAGTAATTCGTCCTTGCACGAACAGGATTTCATTTGAAGAAAAATTTTCTAGAGAGCATTTCATCCTAGGACGAATAGAAAAATTCGTCTAGACGACCAGGACTTAGAAAAATTTTCTTACTACCTATTTGTTCCATTGCGCTTCCGAGGGAAAAACTGCCTTGATCGTCCCGTACGAACATGGTTCGTCCCGTATGATCAGTATGAATTTTAAAGATCTCCCCAGGTGTGTGTGTGTACTAAATTACTTAATTACAATCACTCCCTCTCAAACTCAATACAATAAAAAATACAAGCTTAAATTTTCAAATTATCTCATTCTGAATTTTGATTTGAAGTCTTCATTAGTCTGGAGTTTGATTATCCTGAAATGTTAGTCCACATAAGAGTAAAAATAATTCTTTCAAAAAGTGTTAGGAGA
>NW_021436656.1:0-260 GCF_001605985.2 Dendrobium catenatum | reverse complement strand
TTAAATACAAAATTCTTAAAAATAATATATCATTTTTCTTAAATTAAGTTAATTTTTATTATTCTTCATTAATTTTTCAATTTTTAAGTATTTTTATTATAATGATTATTTAAATCATAATCATCTTCTCTTTTTATTGTAAAATTGGAACTATTAGAATAAAACTCGAGCTAGAATTCGAACTTAATTAATTAATCAAGCTGTAACTCGGCTCGGCTCGGCCCAACTCATTTACACCCAGCTTATGTGGCTATGTACAT
>NW_021436655.1:0-468 GCF_001605985.2 Dendrobium catenatum | reverse complement strand
GAAGAGCTTCATAGATGCTGAGCTGTGCTGGGATTTTCCTCAAATGAGAAATGATATTATACTCTATCCCTTTATTTGCATCATATTTCTTTTTATGATCTTTAGGGATGATTTCTTCATTGATAATTATATCTTTTCCCTTATCTTTATTTGATAACCCCTTTTTTAGTGGTGGCGGTGGCAACACTTTACCACTTCTTAATTGTACTTGAGCCACTTCGTTCGATTCAGCATCATCTGATGAAGTTTTTGTTGAATGTTCAGAGTCATCATTTAGTTTCACACGCTCCATTCGTGAAGTTATTTGTTGATCTGACTCATCATCATTTGGAAAACATAACTCTTCTTCTGAGTTATAATCTGTCTGTAATGTCATCAAACATGACTCCGATGTCATTTTATCAGTCATTTTTGTGGGAGATATTGCTATCTGATCCCTATCATGACCTTTTACAGAATCTTTTTGAC
>NW_021436654.1:0-231 GCF_001605985.2 Dendrobium catenatum | reverse complement strand
ACATTATTTTTAATTGCCCAACCTTGTAACGCAAATTTCATATCTATCTTCCTTGTGAAGCACATCCCTTCTATTAAGTCATTTGTAATCGAGAACTCATCCTCTACTATCACCGCATCGTCATCAGCATCTATGTCAACTTCCTTATCCCATTCTTCTGTTGTCCTACAAGTCTCGGCGTAGTCGTTATTTGCTACCATTGTATCCGTACTGCCAACTGATCTAGAACAA
>NW_021436653.1:0-725 GCF_001605985.2 Dendrobium catenatum | reverse complement strand
AAATAAGCAAGAAACCGATCAAAATCATAGAAGAGGCTACATGAGAACTGAAATTGACTTCTAGAGTTCAAGCCACAATAGTAAAAATGATAGGCAGTTGAAGGAATAGGAATATATATTACAAATCTAAGTAAAATCCCAAAGCAAGCTACAAGAATGCGAAATAAAGAAAAAGGTAAAACTAACCTTTAAGTGGCAACTATAGAGCATTGGGAGTTTAGGAACATATGGAGGAGGTTGCATCTCCTTTCCTCACTCAGAGTTGGAACTTTTTATGCATAAAAAGCAACCAACTTGATCCCTGGTTGTAAGAGATTACATGCACACATCTGAGAAGTTGAAGAGGTGAACTAAGTTTTGTTTGCTTTCAATGTCTATTACAAAAACTTGGGCTCAAACGTAAAGGGAATTTATACGAGTGATAGATTTTTCTCTATTCAAAAGGCATCATTGCCATCAGATTAATTTCACATGGCGATGTTGAAACTTTAAGTGCAAATCATGTTCTGACAATCTGAGGCCCTTTTCTTGATTACTATGAATCGATGTCTGGGAACATGAACTTGATAACACCCTAGGAACTACATCATGGTAGGAGCCGAGGATGCTAACTTGGTAATAGCTGGGATGATGCGGACATCCAACCGTCCATGCCTATCCGAGGAGCTGAAGATCAACGGCCGAGATCCCTTCATTTTATCTTATTTTATTAATTGTAATTTTTA
>NW_021436652.1:0-313 GCF_001605985.2 Dendrobium catenatum | reverse complement strand
TTCCGCCTCCTGTAAACCTGAGCCAGCCCTTGGGCCGACTGGGCCGGTTCAGGATGAATCGGCCTAACAATACCGCTCTCCCAAAGAATCACCTTGTCCTTAAAATGAAAACAATGAAATTGATGTTTCACCGTCTCGTATTGCTCTCATGTGGCCTCGTAATCAGAAAGGTTCTTACACTTGATCAACATTTCTTTAGTTCCATCTTCTTTCTGGCGAACCCCCATCAGCTCTAAGGGTTCCAGAACCACCTCTAAATCCTCAGTAAGTGTCGCCGGTAACTCGGGGTTAGCTGTATAGTCACCAATGGCCC
>NW_021436651.1:0-236 GCF_001605985.2 Dendrobium catenatum | reverse complement strand
AACGATAGTGGGATGAGCGGTTGGTGGAAGCTTTGTGTGCTTACCGTACAACTTGTAGAACCCCGACCCAATCCACCCCATTTGCACTAGTGTATGGATCCGAGGCTGTTTTACCCTTGGAAATACAAATCCCTCCGCTCAGGATTGCAGTTCAGAATCAAATCACAAACGAACAAAATGCAAAACTGCGGTTGGAAGAGCTCGAAGGCCTTGAAGAGCGACGTCTCCAAGCTCAA
>NW_021436650.1:0-2254 GCF_001605985.2 Dendrobium catenatum | reverse complement strand
TCTTGTATTTGGAGAGCTCCACACAGAAGCTAAATTTTATGTGATTGATGCCGATACTTCATTCAAGGCGCTACTAGGTCATCCCTGGTTGCATCAATATGGCATTGTCCCGTCAACACTATACCAGTGTATGAAGTATCTCAAGGATGGAGAAGAATTTAGGATCTCTGGTGATATTCAGCCTTTTACAGTTCATGAAGCAACAGTTTATGAAGATGCACGGTACTTCATGCCAAAGAAGCAAAAGTCTTCAAGCTCCCTCAAAGCTAAAGCATCAAATTCGGAGACTACAAAGCGACCTGAACTGGAGGGTAAGAAAAAGCAGGTGGGGAGAAAGAAGATAGTGCCGACTCTTCCCAAAGCGCCGACCCTTCCAAAAGAAAAGAGATATGTACATCATCTTGGGAGTGACACAGATGAAGATGATGTTATTCCTGCTAAATCTCGGAAAGTATGCCAGTTCATGGACGAATGGAGTAGGCAGGTTGAATTTTCAAATTATGATTTCGACTATGACTCTATTTACATGAACACAGTGCAGAGTGTGTTCTCAAGAAGAATAGACAGTCTGTCAATTTCAGATAGCGTCCTCGTAGTCACATGTGTTCCCTTGCAACACTTCAAAGAAATCATTTCGCGTGAGGTGCATAAAGTTGAAGAACTCGCCACTCTCTATCTGCCTTCCCGTAAAAATGGGACTGTGCCAAAAAATGTGTTATATTCCACGGGAGTTCGTGAAGATGAGAATCATGACTGGGATTGCACGCTCCTCGACTCCGAGGAATTATTTCCTACGAGGCTACCTAGGTTCAATACCAAAAATATTCAGAGAATGCTACAAAAACAAGTCAATATTCCTACCACCAAGCGACAACTTCGTACAAGTTTGGGCCTCTGGTATGGGAGGAGTCCGCGTCCGTTATAGCAGAAGGATACAAACGCATATAAAAGTATTGGATTCATCAAAAGAAAATTTTTCCGGAAAGAGACTTGCCAGGCAATTACATGCATGGAAATTGAATCCGATGATGATGTTGCTGAAGAGACATATGAGGCTGATGATTATGATGAACAGCCCGTAGAAGCCGAGCCTGCATCAGAAGAGTTTGAAGATGGTGGACAGGCAGCCACTATGGATGAACTAAGAGAAGTCAACTTGGGGACTGAGGAGGATCCTCGCCCAACCTTCATTAGTTCTCTCCTACCCGAATAACAAATAAAAGAAATAAAAGAGCTCATCTGTGAATTCAGGAACTGCTTTGCCTGGACATATGCTGAGATGCCTGGCTTATCCCCTGACGTAGCAGTTCACAAATTAGCAATCAAACCGGAAGTAGCATCCGTCAAACAAGCTCCAAGGAGAATGAGACTGGAGATTGAAGAACAGGTGATTGCCGAGACGAAGAAGCTCATTGATGCAGGTTTTATTCAAGAAGAAAAATATGCTGATTGGATCGCAAATATCGTCCCAGTGAAGAAGAAGAATGGACAGATTCGTGTCTGTATTGACTTTAGGGACCTCAACAAGGCATGCTCAAAAGACGATTTTTCACTCCCTGTATCCGAACTCCTAGTGGACAACACTTCCAATTATGACATGTTCTCCTTCATGGATGGATCGTCAGGATACAATCAAATCAAAATGGCACCCGAGGATGAAAAGCATACATCGTTCAAAACGCCCATCGGAATTTTCTGCTACACAGTCATGCCCTTTGGCCTGAAGAACGGTGGTGCCACCTACCAGCGGGCAATGACTCACATATTTGATGATTTGATACATCAGAAGGTCGAGTGTTATGTAGATGACTTTGTTGTTAAAAGCCTTAGCCGAAATGATCACTTAAAAGATCTCAGAATCGTATTTGAGAGAATCAAAAAGTTTGATCTGAAGATGAATCCTCTCAAATGTGCCTTCGGGGTCTCCTTCGGCAAATTCTTGGGGTACGTTGTTCGTCATCGGGGCATAGAGATCGACCCCAACAAAATTAAGGCGATCACGGAGATGCCACCACCAAGGAATCTTAGACAGCTTCGCTCACTGCAAGGACAACTGGTTTTCATTCGAAAATTCATATCAAATCTATCGGGTAGGTGCCAGTCATTTTCAAAGCTAATGAAGAAAGATGTTCGTTTTAAATGGGATGCAGAATGTCAAGAGGCATTTGACTGCATCAAAAGATATTTGTTGAGTCCACCCATTCTCGCAGCGCCAAATCCGGGGAAGCCTCTTATACTGTATACAGCTACACTA
>NW_021436649.1:0-208 GCF_001605985.2 Dendrobium catenatum | reverse complement strand
GCAATGATGTGTCCTAGAGCAAGATTGGGCTTCCTTCAATGAACTAGATCTCGAATGGTAGTCAAATGCTCGATGTAGTAAAAGATCAAGTTTGTGGCATTGAATTCTCTATGGGCCGGAATGTAAAAAGTAGTGAGTAAAAGAAGTGGAGTGATATTGATTCGGTCACCGGCTTTGGGAATCACAGAGGTGTGAAGGACGTGCTGGA
>NW_021436648.1:0-217 GCF_001605985.2 Dendrobium catenatum | reverse complement strand
ATTGGAACAATGAATATAGAGAAAATATTATAATAATGCATTGACTTATAATAAATACGTACCCGTGGAGGGACCCGCAGAATCGGCTGGGTAACTAGCTGGAACTGAAGGACCCCCAAGGTCGGCTGGGTAACTGACTGGTGTAGAAGAAGGTCCTACAAGATCGGTCGAGTAACCGGCAGAGACAGGGGAAGAGCTCGCAAAGTCGGTCGGGTGG
>NW_021436647.1:0-416 GCF_001605985.2 Dendrobium catenatum | reverse complement strand
TTGTAAAAAAAAAAAAAAAAAAAGAAGTGAATACAAAAGACACTCGAGTTATTACACAAAAAAAAATCTAAAAAGATAAAAAAACATAGGTCCTAGCCTAGTTAAAATAATTCACTATATATTTGAAGTTATATTAGACATTTTTTCCTCAAAATTGGAGTATTTATTGGTCTTATGTAGTTATACTAGAGATTGTGTGAGTAAAGACATGATAATGAAAGACGGAATATGGATGAGCGCTATAATCAAGTATTGGAATGTGCACTGGGATAAGGCTTAAATTGATCGAACATGTTTGACATAGTTATTTTGGTCTTGTTAAATTGGTCTTGTTGGGCAACTCGATTTAACTAAAAGCATGTAAGGTTCAAAAGCCATCTGATCCTCTAATTAATATCTCAAAATTGCTGATTAAA
>NW_021436646.1:0-229 GCF_001605985.2 Dendrobium catenatum | reverse complement strand
TGTTTGGGTTCCTAAATCTGACTGTTGTTGAATTTTGAAGGTGTGCTCTCACCAAAGACCTCGTGGGAGCATAGGATAACTGGACATATGGAGGCTTGCAGCTCAAAATTGCTTAAACTCGCTGCTTTATCACTTGCTTGAAATATTTAGTTTTTTTAGTGTTTTTTTTTTTATTCTTTTTTTGCTAGCTTGTTGTGCTCACTTTGTATTGATTTTAGTTTGCTTTATT
>NW_021436645.1:0-326 GCF_001605985.2 Dendrobium catenatum | reverse complement strand
ATGTGCTTAATTTTTATGAATTTCATTAGTCTTTTTTAATCTTAATTGTGCTTAAATTAGATTGTAATTTGAGATTAATTTCATTAGAAAATCTAGTCTTTCTAAATTTAAAATTTATTTATAACTTATCATAATTAGAATTTTTAATCTCATGTCTATTCATTTATACTACATAAAAGTTAATATTATCATTGCAATTTAGATGTTTTTTTTATTTAGTATTTCTTTGCTCAAGTGATATTTATGCACTTAGAAAAATTTAAAATTTTAGATTATTGATCTTGGAACGAATTGGTTTCAATTACTCTTGAAAATTGTACAAAGAG
>NW_021436644.1:0-322 GCF_001605985.2 Dendrobium catenatum | reverse complement strand
TAGGGTGTTAGGATTGTGAGATTGGCAATTTAAAATTACAGGATTAAGCTATTGAACATGCATGGGAGCAAGAAGGTTAGTCGGATGAAGGAGATGACAAAAGTAAACCTATATAAAGATTCCATGGTGCCTTCTTGATGGATTCCTATGGAGATCAGTTGGAGGATGGAAAGAAAATAAAGATTACAATTAATCTAAAATTTTAAAAAGACAACTTCTCAGTGATAAAATTGGTTTAGCTTTATAAGTTATTTTTTTCTTGAAGATTGAAGAAGGAGACAATAATATTGATAGAAGAAAAATAAATTTCATGATAGTAAGA
>NW_021436643.1:0-263 GCF_001605985.2 Dendrobium catenatum | reverse complement strand
AATATGAACTTAGAATTTTTAAATATTAAATAAGAATGATCGATTTTCAAATAATTCAATACGGTTCCTCTTCCAAGCTGAACTTTGTTAAGACAATTAACGATGTTGATTGGGATATTCAATGGTTTTTTTTATTTCCTAACTTAATTCTTTATTTGTATACTTTCTGCTGTAATTATCAATGAGGAAATTGCTAAGAAATTCAAAGCTTTAAAGTTCGTACACAAATTGATTAATTCTCCCCTTTTTTGAGCTATTGTTCA
>NW_021436642.1:0-548 GCF_001605985.2 Dendrobium catenatum | reverse complement strand
CATAAAACTTTTTTCTATAATTTATATTTATTATATTATATCAATATTGTTAATTTTTTTTAGACATTTAGACAAATTAAGATAAACTCATTCATACATCACATACGTAAGACTCAAGCTTAAGACCTTTTAGTTGGTAGCCAAAGCTCCCAACCAACAAACCAACATAAGTTTCTTTAATTGATCAATATTGGATGAGAGGTGTGAGATAGCAAGGAGATAAGAAGTGTGAACTAGGGATGTAAAAATGGGTTTTTATGTTAGGTTCAAGTCCAACCCGAAATTGACCTGTCCTCAATTGATTGGACCCAATCTCGACTTGATTTCATAAGCTCGTTAGCAATTGAAAATCAGACACAACTTGCCATAAACCCAAGTCAATCTGACTCTAAACACCGATCTATTGGGTGAGGTGAGAGTGACATGAGGGTAGGTGGTTCGCAAGCGCAAGGCGCCTAGGCGATAAGATGAGGCGAGGCAAGCGTGGGATGCGTCCTTGCGAGCACAACCATGTGTGAGCACGATGCAGCTTGAGAGCGAGCTATCAC
>NW_021436641.1:0-312 GCF_001605985.2 Dendrobium catenatum | reverse complement strand
GCCCCTTCATCTGTGTCCTCATCTGAATCCCCCACCATTATCACGTGCAGGGTCTTCTCCTTACACCTATGCCCAGGTGCAAATTTCTCGTCGCAACGGTAGCCGAGGCCCTTGATCCTCTTCTCCTTCAATTCGGAGTCAGTCAGTCTCTTGAACACTCCTTGGTTTACCACAGTGGTGGCTTTCTCCTATTTTACCTCCTCGGGGTGAGTAGTGGCAGTCACCTTAAGTCCTTCGAGCACGAGTGGTGAGCGATATGTGGGGTGAGACCCCCCTGATTTCCGTGTCTGATCCGCCTTCTGCTTGTCCTCA
>NW_021436640.1:0-210 GCF_001605985.2 Dendrobium catenatum | reverse complement strand
GCTTAAAAAATAATATTTATATAAATTAAATCAAATATTTTAATTTATGCCAAATAAATATACTTGAAATTCTATAAACCACATATCACTGATTTCCATTGGGATCTTTTTTTGTGATAAGGAGCATCATATTTACTCCGTATGATGTCTCAAATCTTGTAGGTAGGTGGCCTTTGAAAGTTCGTTAGGGATGTTAAGCCCTTATGAACT
>NW_021436639.1:0-301 GCF_001605985.2 Dendrobium catenatum | reverse complement strand
GTTTGACCAAAGATGCTTGGCAGAAAAATAATAATTCATGACTGCTGATATTTTTCTAACTTCACTGACCTCATGAATAGATTCAAGTAGAGATCTTATGGAAAAAAGAACTTGAAAACTATTAAACTATCATCTTACCATAAAACCCTTTTTCCTCTTCATGGTCTGCAAAATAATAATAAAGCTTTTGAGCAAGATATAGAATAAACATATGGAGAAGAGTGAAATGCAATCATTACCAATCATTAGAGAAAGTATAGTTCATGCAAATATATATACCTCCTCTAAAGTATAGTTCAGC
>NW_021436638.1:0-283 GCF_001605985.2 Dendrobium catenatum | reverse complement strand
ATATTAAGAACAAGGCTTGGTGTGATTGACTTGAATGCTTAATTAAAGTATCTATGACATTTATATGTATTTTTGTGAGTTTGTTTTTGTGTTTTTGATTTATTTGTATGTTTTTCTATTTTTGTCATATTATGTGCATGTTTACTTCTGTGGTTCTTTATCTTTTTGTTTTTGTGTGTTTTTCAAAATGTTTTCAAATTGAAATTCATATTTTTGAGCAATCATACAAAATTTTCTAACTGTGATATTTATCTGTACGAAATTCATTTCATACTGGACGAAT
>NW_021436637.1:0-268 GCF_001605985.2 Dendrobium catenatum | reverse complement strand
TTGTTTTCCTCACATATAATGATCTGATATAAAAACAAAATCCCCAGTGGAATATTTGTAAGTTATAAGGATCGTTTATGTTAAAAAAGAGAACAAATTTTCAATTCAATGAATTTTCAAAATTTTTATTCTTCCAAATGTTTTTCATTCTCTTCTAGAAAGTGACATTTACAAATGTTTTGACCTCTAATAGAATATTTGCAATTTGTCAATGTCATTTGTGACGAAGGTAAATGATTCAAAACTTTAAAGAAATCAATTATATTTC
>NW_021436636.1:0-225 GCF_001605985.2 Dendrobium catenatum | reverse complement strand
TATATTAATAATTAATATTAACTTAATATTAAAATATGAAAGATAAATATATTAATATTATTGGTGATTTCATTCAATCAAATATAAATTCTTATGTTCTATTCGTTTCAAAAATAATAACTAATAGTTGATGTATGGTTAAAATGAGGCATGACTTCAATGTCTTCTCTTATTAAAAGGATTCATGGTTGGTGGGAAAAATTGTGTCTCACCACGCAGATTTTG
>NW_021436635.1:0-227 GCF_001605985.2 Dendrobium catenatum | reverse complement strand
GCAATTGTCAATTGATTGAAGAAAAGTAGGCATACGAGTTTTTCAAAAGTTGAAACAAATGTTATCAAATAGTGGTGGACTAGTGATCGAATATCCTTCAAGAGTGTTACAATTTCCAAAAGTAGCCATGATCATTTTTCAAAAAGTTATCTAAACCTTAATTTTTGAAGTAGGCTCTGATACCACTTAAAAGTTTGAGTAGATTTTTAAACTTAATACAACTATCC
>NW_021436634.1:0-612 GCF_001605985.2 Dendrobium catenatum | reverse complement strand
GATTGAGACAAATTACTTTGGTATATTATTTATAAGAAATTTTCTTTGTAACCAAGTTTTGATTGAATCTTCTTTTTACCCAGTAAAGTTTTTCTGATTTAAACCTTTTGTTTTTAAAAGGACGATTATTGCCCTTAAAGAAGTCCGAGCTAGGGATTAACAAGATCGGATATTCTACCTTTTTCAGATTTTGACTTGTTAACTCTTAGATCTTTTGAATCTCTAAAATTGAATTGTTTGAAAAATCTGTCATATGGATACTCTACTAAAAAAAAAAAAATTAACCAAAAACAAAAATTCTTTTTTCCTTTCGGTTTTCTTTTTAGTTTTTTGCATTTTTGTTTTTTTTAGCTTTGTATTATGAGCCTTTTATTTTGAGGGCTTTGATCATCAATTTTTCCTTGGATTCAAATCTCTTGTCACATCGTCCTAGCCAATTCTCATATCGTCCTGGATGATAGGACAAATTTTTTTCAAAATTCCATCTCATGATCAGGGTCCCTCGTTTTTCTAGTCTTTGTTTTCTATTTTCTGTTTTCTGTAGTTTGTCTTGTAGTTTGTTTTAGTTTATATTATGTTGTTTCCTTTTTCTTTTTGTGTGTCTAGGAACCT
>NW_021436633.1:0-1114 GCF_001605985.2 Dendrobium catenatum | reverse complement strand
TCACCAAAATGCCGTCAATGGACTTCCATCGGACTTCGGCACAAAGTTAAATTTCTACCTGATGTTGAATTTCCTCCTGTCGCTGAATTTTTGCCTTGCAGGTCTTTCAACGGACTAATACCCGACGTTGTACTTCTACACGATGCCGAACTTCTACTCGTCATCGGACTTCTGCTTGTCGACGAATTTTTGTCGGTCTTCTACCTGACGTTGAACTTCTACCCGACATCGGACTTCTCCCTGTCATCAGACTTCTGCTCGTCAGCGGACTCCTACTCGTCGTCGGACTTCTGCTCGTTGACGAACTTTCGTCGGTCTTCTACCCGACGTTGAACTTCTACCCGACGTAGGACTTCTCCCTGTCGTCAGACTTCTGCTCGTTAGTGGACTCCTACTCGTCGGACTTTTGCTCGTCGAAGAACTTTCGTCGGTCTTCTACCCGACGTTGAACTTCTAACCGACGTCTGACTTCTACCTGTCGTCAGACTTCTGCTCGTCAGCGGACTTCTACTCGTCGTCAGACTTCTACTCGTGCACGAGAGGAGGGGCGCTAATTCGAGCAGGGGAAATTTCTTACTCGCAAATAGCGGAAGCCTCAACCGTTAAAAAGCCGTGGGGGAAGAAAGAAAAATCCCGTAACTCCTATACGAGAGGAGGGGCGCTAAGTCGAGCAGGGAAAATTTCTCTCTCGCAAATAGCGGAAGCCTCAACCGTCAGAAAGCCGTGGGGGAAGGAAGAAAAATCCCATAACTCCTGCACGAGAGGAGGGGCGCTAATTCGAGCTGGGGAAATTTCCCACTCGCAAATAGCGGAAGCCTCAACCGTTAGAAAGCCGTGGGGGAAGGAAGAAAAATCCCGTAATTCCTGCACGAGAGGGGCGCTAATTCAAGCAGGGAAAGTTTTCCACTCACAAATAGCGGAAGCCTCAACTGTCAGAGAGCCAGAGGGAGAAGAAAGAGAAGTTACAAATTTTCTAAAGGCCTAGGGGACCTATTTATAGGTTTTGAAGAAAAAAGGAGGAAGTTATTGCCATTTTCGGAATGTCCTATGTTTCTATTTTTTTTTATTTTTTTGGGATTTTTTATGATTTTTGGGCAAAAAATGCCTATTTTCG
>NW_021436632.1:0-253 GCF_001605985.2 Dendrobium catenatum | reverse complement strand
TGGTGATTATTCAAACTCTGCATCCATCGAATATCATTGATGCTATCTCCTTTATTAATAATCGACTCAAGATCAAATATCAGTCCAAGAGCACCTCACAGATAGCAACCACAGCCAAAACTTCAGCTTGCAAAACATCCCAATGCTCATTCCTTCTACCAACTTAAATAAGAGAAGCTCCAACATGATTTCGCACCATAATCCTCAAATCAAGCTGATTTGAAGGCTTTAATGATGCATCCACATTAAATTT
>NW_021436631.1:0-214 GCF_001605985.2 Dendrobium catenatum | reverse complement strand
TTAATACATCTTCTATGTCTACGCTTAAAGTGAACTAATTTTACATTAATAATTGTTGGGATACTGATTAATTATCTAATGTGGTTCCGGACTGCATCCTTGATAATATTATGAAGGTTCCTATTAATTTTCATTCTAAGGATATTCTTATGTTTAATTTATCTAAAGATGGTCAAGTTTCTCTTAAAAATGCTTGGAATGCCTTTAGATCTAA
>NW_021436630.1:0-218 GCF_001605985.2 Dendrobium catenatum | reverse complement strand
CTTTGCTTGAAGAGCATCAAAATACATCATTGATAACACCATAAATATTTTTATAAAAAAAATAGCTAATGTTGTTGAGGAAATCAAATAAGTTTTGTTCAATTTTAGTTTTGGGTAGGAAATTTTCGAAGTGATTTATTATAAAAATAATAAATCTCTAATTTTAATTAGGGGTGTCAATATTTGACATGACACGGCAACCCGACCCGGAGAATCCG
>NW_021436629.1:0-219 GCF_001605985.2 Dendrobium catenatum | reverse complement strand
ACTTAGTAAGTATGCTCATATGTTTCTTCCGAGCAAATTATCTACAGTTTTAAGACCGCTAAACGAAGTAATCGACAATAGACTGAGTATCTCAGCATATAATTCTTATGCCAAATATATTTAAATAAAAAAGGTTTTTGAGTCATCAGTGAAAGATTTAAAAGAGAAGTTGCCCTTCTACCAAATTTTCACTTTGCATATGGATTTGACAACCACAAC
>NW_021436628.1:0-684 GCF_001605985.2 Dendrobium catenatum | reverse complement strand
TCGGCCAAGACGATAGGCTCAAATCAGAAAGAATCAGCCGCCATGATCAATAAAGATATTTTTTATTTTAAATTATAGGCCAGGATGTTCTATACATCGGCCTAGATGATACAATATAATTATGCCTAAATTAATCTTGGAGTTATGGAAAGCAATTAAGGCTGATTGATACGATCACATCGATCGGGCCGATCGCAGAATCGTCCTGGACGATGTCCTGGATGATTGACATCGGCCAGTATCTATTCCGGGAGATGTTCAGGATGATTGTACTCAATTTTGAACTAATCGGCCAAGACAATGTTGTATCGACCTGGACGATGTAACCGATTTTCTTCTGATCGTCCCAAATCGTCCCGGCTGGTTGAGCTTATTTTGTACTGATCGACCATGACAATATTCCTATCGTCTTGGACGATAAAGTTGATGCTTGAAATTATATTTAGAGGACCCAAATTTTCTCATGAAACAAGATCTTTTGCTGCTATCTTGACTTGAGAGAGCCTAGAGGAAAGAGAGAGAGGGAGAGAGAGAGGATTTTGTGAGGGGGAGCTTGTGAGGGGGATTTGTAAGGGTTACTCCAATCATTATTCCACTTCTTCAACCACTAGTGTCTCTTATCCTTGGAAGGGTTGGGAGAGGTAAATTTCAGTAATTGATCGAGGTTCTCTGCCTGCTTTAGGA
>NW_021436627.1:0-1512 GCF_001605985.2 Dendrobium catenatum | reverse complement strand
TAATTGTAATTTTAGAGATCTTTGAATGGTCCGCATAATTCATTCCACATTTTATTAGCAAAATTCTCCCATCTTAAAGAAAAGACAATCAATAATGAGAGTACCCCAATCAATCAGGCACTCTTCATTATACATTTACAGCTCTATGGGAATACAACAGAGTTCAGTCGCCAGTACCCGGGCACTACAGTACTCTCGTGAGCAGAAGGTCAGACGCATAAGTTCTCCATACAGCACCGGGAAGAATCGGAGTTATGTTGGGCATCCACTACAAACCATGAAAGCTTTACAAGGGTTTCCAAAAAGGAGGAACAAAAGTACACAGAATAGACGCGATCCATAATTAAATTGGATTGATTGAATGGACTTTCCCTAATTTAACTCTTTCATTTATGGAAGATTCTTTTCAAATTTAAATTGATTGAAATCTGAATTAAAAATTCCCAAAATACTACACACCTATTTTAGGAAAGTAATTGAAATTTTAAAAGTGAAGGGAAAGAGGGAAGAGGGTGGAATATTTTTAATTAGAGAGAGAGAGAGGGGCCGGCCTATGCAAGGGCTTGATTGGGGATTTGATTGGAGGAACTAATGAGATAGGAGAGAGGATAAGGGGGCCGGCCAAGAGAGAGGAGGGGGAGGGGTTGCCCACATTTAATGAAGATGTCCAAATACATTGAATGTTGAAATTGGAATTAATTTCAATTGATTTCAGATTTTGAATTGATTGGGAATATTTGGTGGGGAATTGATTGGAGCTTCAAGGGGAAAGGAATTTAATGTGGGAGAGAGAGGGGAAGTGGAGGGGACGCAGCATGAGCAGGTGGGGAAGGGTTTAGGGAAAGAGAATTAAAGCTTGCTTTGATTGGGATCTTAACTTAGGAAAAATTAATTTAAATCAAATCCAATTAAAATTTTAATTAGATCTAATTTAAGTAACTTTCCTAATATATGAAATCTTATTTAGGAAACAGATTTAAATTCAAATTTATTTGAATTTGGAATTCAAATTTGCTACCAAATTAAGAAGGCTAAAATAAGAAGGGCTTTGAATGCGAGATGTAATTTGAGCCAATGGCAGAGGGAGGTGGCCGGCGGCTATGTAGGGAATAGGGTTAGGGTTTGATGTGGGGTTGACGGCTAAGAGGGAGGGTTAGGCCTTTGTGGACGACAGCTTGACAGCTTGGGAAAAAGGAAGGGGTGGCCGGCGGCTTGGGAAAAGGAAGGGGTGGTTGGATGGTTTTGAAAGGGGGTGGTGGAGGATCTTGGGCTGGCGGTTTAGGAGGAGGAGGAGGAGGGGGGAGATGTGGGTGGCGGCAAGGAGAAAGAAAGAGGGGGTGTTAGGGAAAGGAAAATAAATCATGAGTCCGGACGCTTTGTGTGGCTGATGGGTGCTATAATGCCCTCACCTAGGGATTTCAAACCACGAGCCCGGACACTTCCTGCGGCTGGTGGGTATTTTGTTGCCCTCACATAGGGACTTCCACTCTCCTAAAAACTCTCATAGCTCTC
>NW_021436626.1:0-301 GCF_001605985.2 Dendrobium catenatum | reverse complement strand
CCCAAATATTTTCAAATATCTCCCAAATATCCAAAGTTTATTTCAAATATTTTAAAGCCCCACCCAAAATACCCATAAAGATCCAAAAACTCCAGAAAAATCTAGAAAATTCTCAAAAATCCCAAACTCCATAAAAACCACAAAAATCTCAAAATCCCAAAATACCAAAAATATTTAAAATTGAAATAAATCCATCAACGCAGTTAAAGCAAAATTCATCCGCCCTCCGCAACAGTTTGCCAAGGCGGACAAATTCAAATAAAATCTAGCTCACAAAGAGCCAAATGCCTAGTCGAAAATA
>NW_021436625.1:0-284 GCF_001605985.2 Dendrobium catenatum | reverse complement strand
GAGTTCATCCCGCCAAGATCTCTTAGTGAGTTCGCCGACGAAGGCTAGATCTCTTTGTGAGTTCTAGTTTTCGTCCTAATTAATCTTGTGGAAACTCAAGTGAAGATAATTAAGGTTAGTAAATTCGTGGTTGCTCGAACCCCTTGAAATTTTCCCTCTCTTCCTCCCCTTGCATTTGCCGCCGCCTAGCCCAGAGCTGCCCAAGCCGCCGGCCACTTTGGCTGACCCCTCTAGTCGGCCAGCCCACTCTCCAGGCCGTTGGCCACCAGCCCAGTGCCTAACCC
>NW_021436624.1:0-205 GCF_001605985.2 Dendrobium catenatum | reverse complement strand
TCTTTTATTTTCTATTATATCATTATATGTGTCTCTCTTTTCTTGTCATATTTATAAGTATACACTAGAAATTTGGGGAAAAATATAGGAATTGAGATGGGGTCTCCTCAATTGTTTTTCATAGGATCACCTTAAAATTGTAATATTTTTTTATCTTACAAAATAATAATATTATTATTTACTTTTGTGTGTCTTTATATTTAAT
>NW_021436623.1:0-1391 GCF_001605985.2 Dendrobium catenatum | reverse complement strand
GTCATAACACTGTGTTTTGAATAGGTATCTTTAAATTAGCATGGTGTCACTAAGTGGGCCTCGCCTTACATAAACCTTTATTGACTTCATGAGCATAACCACCTAGACTCACCAATTCGAGGGGACTCATAAGCTACTCATTGAGAATCTTTTCATAATAGAGGGAGTTTCCATCCATATCTAGACATCGCCTCTTTCTGAATCATCATTATCATATATGAGCCTCACCTTATGCCAAACTTTGTAATCTTCATGGGGTAACCATCCAAACTCACCAATGGGAGGGAAATTGCATGCAATTCATTGTGAATCTTATAGTGATGGAGGAAGTCACCATCCAAGGCTTGGTTGAGGAGTAGCAAGTTTTCTTGGCTTCACTTGGCAAATATCTAAGGGTTTTTCATAAGATTTTACTAGCATAGGAAAGTGACCTTGTTAAGTTTTGGATCTCCTTCTCTTGGGTGCCTCAACTCTCCTTTAGGGTATGCCTGAGGGTTGAGGTCACATGCAGGGAGTAGTCTTATCTCTTTTTAACTTGAGGCTAAGAAGAAACTTTTTTGGTCTAGAATTGAGTCTTTCAACCTCTTATATTGTATGAGTCAAGTTATTATTATTAGTTAGAATTTTTTAGTGTTATTGCACTCGTTAAAGCCCCCAATGTTGTTAACTTTAGATTTGGCAAATCATGACAAGAACTTAACATCACCATTGCTTTAACGCTAGCTACTCATATAGTAAACATTAGTTTCTTGAGTGTTCCTAAAAATTCAATAACTTTTTGTCTATCCCCTAGATTAGCAAGTTCAATGTTTGTACTTGTTGAAGTGGGGTTGGTTCTCTGAGTGCATATGTAGAAAGGGACGAGTTCAACTATTATTTTTATCTTATCTTTTTAATATTAATTTATTTGTTTTGATAAAAGATTTTCCTTTATAGAAGCTAATATAATATAGAATAAAAAAGGAAACTTATTATTATTATTATTATTATTATTATACATAATTTCAAGTATAGAAACTTCTCTCAAGAGTAGAAGATTTTTAAGTCATGGGTGCTCCAAGTCCTAGGTACCTCTTTTCTTGAATGCAATTGTAATTAGTAAGCTTTAGAGCTGTTTAATTTTTTTATTATGTAAGGTATTTCCCATGATGATCTAAGATTTCCTAAGATTAACAGTCAGATAGTCACATCCACCTTTTTTAGCATAAGGTTGCAAAGATGGAAATTCTTCTCCTTCACATTGGCGTTGTAATATTTATCCATTCTCCTCTTCACCTCTTCTTGCCTGAGGGTGGATTAAGCTCTGATTTCTTTAAGGAGGTTGATTAATATTGCAGGCTAGAATATACATGACGATAGAGTTAAAATCCTACGTCTTAGCATTGCACGAA
>NW_021436622.1:0-326 GCF_001605985.2 Dendrobium catenatum | reverse complement strand
TTATGAAGACAAAACCAAGGGGAGTAATTGAGAAAACCATTTCAATACAATCATCACATCAAGAAGAGTTTATGTCAAATTTAAAAAATCTTCATATCAATGTGGATGAACAAATTCGAATTAATGAGTGCGAGTTGCAGTTAGAGGATATAGATTTAACCATAGAGAAAAGTCATGAGGAATCTGATAGTGCTAGAAATGTATCATCAAATGAAAGTGAATCAATAAATGATGAGTTAACATAAGGTAATTTTATTTTATTATTGGTGCACTGCATTTATTTAATTACTATGTTATTTTATATTATATTTATATTATAATTCATA
>NW_021436621.1:0-815 GCF_001605985.2 Dendrobium catenatum | reverse complement strand
TTCTGTTTTGATTCGATATACGATTATGTTCCGATTTCTGATTGGATTTTGGTCTGATGTGTTTGATGTGGATTCTGAAAGTTTTGATTGGAGGTTTGTCGCTTTGCTGAGCTGTTGCGCTCACCCTTGTTTTCTGGTGGTTTTTAGGTTATAGGAAAGGGAAGGAGGTCCAGGACTAGATTTCAGAGTCTGATCAGTTATAGGTATTATTTTGTACTTATGATTTTTGTACAGACATGGCTCTTCTGCTCTGTTTCTTTCTGTCTGAGCCATGGTCAGTAGTTGTAGATGATTGTTTTGAGGAAAAGAAAAAAAAATATATAGATGATTTGTTCCGCTGCATTTGATGTTTCATAGTAGCTCTGTGCGTCTGTTTTTGAGTTGAAATATTTGGAAGAATCAGTTCCGGAACAAATTCCAAAGCCAGATCCTGGTCTGTCTGTTCGTTAAGCTGGTCGCGGCCCAGTGCGGGCGGGATCCGTCTCGGGTCGGGTCGTGACATATGGCTCGCTGGCGGCTCGTAATTGTGGTAGGCAGGGACGTTGGCTAGGTCGTGAGGGAAGCATCAGGCCGCCCGAGATTATTGTCTTAGGTCTTAGGGCAACGCCGGGCCACCAGCTAGGCCGTAGTGGGCTTGTTAGGACAGTGTCTGGTTGTAATGGGCGTGCGAGGGCAGCGGTCACGGGACGACGCCGATGAGCTTGATATTTCGAGGCAACGATGACGAATGAATCATAAGGCCAGCGACGGACGCAACTGACTCGACATCTCTTCGGACCTGACGACACGATGGACATACAAAGTGGGGTCCAGGT
>NW_021436620.1:0-259 GCF_001605985.2 Dendrobium catenatum | reverse complement strand
TCAGAACCCCTATTGGGATCTTTTGTTATAAGGTGATACCATTTTGCTTAAAAAATGCCGGAGCAACTTACCAACGGGCCATGACCCGTATGTTTGATGACTTAATTCACAATCAAGTTGAGTGCTATATTGATGATTTTGTTGTCAAGAGCAAGGTTAAAGAGGCTCACCTGTGTGACTTAAGAGTTATTTTTGAATGGTTGCGCCGCTACAATTTGAAAATGAATCCCTTGAAGTGTGCCTTTGGCGTCACCTCAGG
>NW_021436619.1:0-202 GCF_001605985.2 Dendrobium catenatum | reverse complement strand
TTGATCGGCTAGGCCGATCGTAAGATCGACCGGGACGATCAAGCCAAATTTTAATCGTCCAAGAGTCCATCCAGGGCGATGCTCTGGCCGATCTGGTGGGATTTGTACTGATCGGCCAGGCCGATGTCCATATCGGCCTGGACGATAAAGTCGGATACTTGCAAATAATGAGCTCCTTTGAAGCTCTTCTATTTAAGAGCTC
>NW_021436618.1:0-267 GCF_001605985.2 Dendrobium catenatum | reverse complement strand
CTGTTTTCCAAGAATTTTTGTACCCTGAAGGATGTCCAATCTAGGGTTAACAGAATCAGATATTCTACCCTCTTTTGATTGGAATTTGTTAAACTTCTTGATCTCTTGGAACTCTAAAAGTTTAACTTTTTGAAAAGAATTATCATATGATGCCTCTTTAAATCAAAAAAAAATATATAGAAAATTAAAATCCAAAAATATTCATTTTTCCTTGTGTTGTTTTTGCTTTCCTTTTTCTGTGTTTTGACTGTTTTTCTCTTGTTTTAT
>NW_021436617.1:0-347 GCF_001605985.2 Dendrobium catenatum | reverse complement strand
GGGGTTGCCTTAATGAGCATCATTTATTTAGTAGGCCCAGCAATAACAGCAATAGGAGTTCTAGGACTCCTAAATCTTTAATTAATTAGGTGGTTGATTTGAGGGAGCAGATGTAGGGTGTGACTAAATTCTATGAACAGAGTAGGGAATGGCAATTTAACTACTCAGGTATACAAGAAAATCATTACCATTATACAATTGAATACAATAAGGTTTTAGTGGAGATGTTAAGAACAAGCCTCTTTATTGAAAATCAAAACCAGCTATATTTTCATACTTCTCCAAAATATCGGTCATTTGTTTGGACCCGACCTAATGATGATGAGGAGGAGGAGGAGGATTGTGAC
>NW_021436616.1:0-201 GCF_001605985.2 Dendrobium catenatum | reverse complement strand
CCAACTTGTTGAACTCAAACCCAGACCTTGGGTCAAATTGGTTGACCAAGTCAACTAGGTTTGACCCATTAACCCATACACGCCTCCTCTTTCAAATTTTTGAACCAAGTCCATTCCAAGTCCTTTGAATGCATGGGATAACCCCTTAGATACCCAAGAGACCTCTCTTGGAGACCCAAGCCTTGGGCTTATTTGGGTTAT
>NW_021436615.1:0-239 GCF_001605985.2 Dendrobium catenatum | reverse complement strand
ATATATATATATATATGACAAAATTGAAAATAAATTCTTATATTTCATCATAATTGTTAAATTAAAAAAGACTTGTCTCAAGATGATGAATTTTCTCTTCCTTAATAGAGTGCTATGGAGGCCTCACTCTTTCACCATCCTTTGAAGTGTTAGGAGTAGAGCATTCTTGAAATTTCAAAATATAGAATGAAGAAAGGTGGAATAGAAACACACATGCTGCTGTGTTATTTCTAAATATT
>NW_021436614.1:0-321 GCF_001605985.2 Dendrobium catenatum | reverse complement strand
AAAAATCAATAAATAATCAAATTTCTAGTGAATCACTAATCTATTTAATTAAATTTAATTTGTAACATTAAAATATACAACCAACATTCTATTAATAAAGTTTTTAAGATTTGCCATATAGGACTATGGGGCTTAATGTCCTAAGGAGGCCTAGGGTATACTTGCCCATTGTGATAGTAACATGAATAGATTTGATGCAATGCAAATCATAAATCATAAGCTTAATAAACCATTAATAATATAATCACAAACTTAAGAAAATAATTAATAAGATAAATTAAACTCAAACCTAAAGATAATTGCTAGGTAAGTTGGGCCTAC
>NW_021436613.1:0-278 GCF_001605985.2 Dendrobium catenatum | reverse complement strand
TGCCCAAATACACTATACTTGTCAGAACCCAATCCAATATGAGCCACAAATAGAACTGGCCATATTGTGTTGCGTTGCTTTTTACATAAGATAAAAGTTTTGAGGACTCTAGAATTTTTCAATTTTAAACAGAACATAGACTTCTAATTGACTTCCGATAAGTGAAAAAATACTCATCCACAAATTTATTTTCATTTCATTAATTAAGATGTATAAATAAAAATTATATAATATATTACATGGCTACAAACCAGAGCATAGCATATAAAAAACTAGTA
>NW_021436612.1:0-568 GCF_001605985.2 Dendrobium catenatum | reverse complement strand
CAGGACGATATACAATAATTGATCGTATCGGCCAAAGTTAAAATGTTTTAAATCACTGCAACATGTATTGTCCAGGATGAACAGTGGATCGGCCGGGCCGATTATCCAATAATGGATCATCCGGGGCCGATTTTAAAGATTCAAACGTGCTGACACTTGGATCGTCCAGGACGATCCAGTGTATCGGCCAGGATAATGCACATAAAATGCATCGGCCAGACAAAATATTCTATGGGTCAGGACTATCACCATGATTGCAACAGAGTTCGATCAGATCGTCCAGGACAATGTAGGATCGGCCGGGATGATGAATAACATCAAGTACAGAAAAGGTCAACAGATGGATTTTGAAGAGAATTTGTCTTATCGGCCAGGACGATAAAAGTATCGGCCAGGCCGATGTGACTAGAAATTGAAACTAAGGAAAAGATGGTGATGATTAAGGCCCTAAAAAATAAAACAAAAGAAAAACAGTCAAAAAACACAGTAAAAGTAAAGCAAAAAACACAAGGGAAATCAAAAACGAATATTTTTGGATTTTAATTTTTTTCTAAAAATTTTGTTTTAT
>NW_021436611.1:0-200 GCF_001605985.2 Dendrobium catenatum | reverse complement strand
CACCCTTATTTGGTAGGAAGCATAGTGGCGTAGCTAGAAAATTTTTCTAAGTTTTTTCAAATATTCCCTCAACATTTTCAACCAAGGTTGGGACCAATATTAGCAATTTTAAGAGTTTTTTATATGAATTTTTATAGTAGAAAAATAATTAATAAATATTTATACTTCTATTTCAATAAAAAATAAATGTTAAATAATAT
>NW_021436610.1:0-411 GCF_001605985.2 Dendrobium catenatum | reverse complement strand
GGGGAACTCTTCTCGGACTAATCTTCGTAACTCATGCATAGAGTATTACGGGGAAGTTAAGTGACGCGCTGTTGGTCCAAGTCCTCGGGGACGTCCGGCAGCATATGCTATCGGTGACCCGTGCGCAAAGGATGGGTAGAGCTTGCTGTATCGGCAAGCTCATTCTCTGGACGTGTAGGAGGATGCATCCTTGGTGGAGGAAGGGGGACTTCGACATGAAGAATGTCTTCAAATCCTGGCTGATCTCGAGGGAGAAGAGCATCTTCTTGGGGTATCGGCATTGGTCCTCGAGCTCCCCTTAAAAGCTGAAGGATCTCATTCTGAGATTCCTCCATTTTTCTGATACGTTCTTCTAGGGACGGCCCTGAAGTTCCTTCTCCTATAGGGTGTCGGTTATTGGGGTGAAAGGAG
>NW_021436609.1:0-900 GCF_001605985.2 Dendrobium catenatum | reverse complement strand
AACTCTAGGACTTCCTTCAATCCTTCTTATTTGATGATGATGATTGATGCCACATGCTTTTCTTTTTTTACAAATTCATAATTATTGTTAATTTAGTAATAAAAATCATAATTATTATTTATTATTAACAATGTTCTGTTAATAATAATTAAATATATCCCTTTCTCCTTTCTCTGTTTGAAATCAAGAGCCTTAAACTCAGGCATTTGAACGGACCAAGGCCTAAATGCAAGGTGGAGTTGGCTTTTCTGAAAAGTTGGAAGTCTGTTTGTGCGTGAGAAGAAAAGGCCCAGGCAAGTTTAAGAAGAGACATAATGAAATTTACAAAATTTACTTCAATGGATCATTAAATAGTAAGCATGCTAAAGAAGTTATTTTTGAGCAGGATAATGAATAAAATGATGAGGTACATCATACATCCATCCACCTAAAAATATTACATGCAATTTTCACTTTAAAACTAATCTATCTAAGCTATCTAAGCTACTATTTTAGGAAAATAAAAGAAAAATGTCTGGCCAAAACAGCTTCTAACTGGCATCACATGAAACTCCCCATACATCCATGCATGGTCATCATAGCCATGCATGCCTAACCCAAAACATCCCATCCATGCCTTCCTAGCAAACATGCATGCATATATATCTATCTATCTAAAGAGAAATCTCAAGATCAATCTTGTTCCCAATGATGAAGCACAACTTGCCATGTCCATCTCTGAAAGCCCACATCTCAACCACATCGCCGGCGGCCAAGAAACTCCGACGATGAAACTCTCGGTAGTTTCCTCCCTTAAGCAAAGAAGCTTTACTCGCATCCCACCTCGTAAGATGAAGCAAACAACCCCATCCATATCTTGTATATGTTTGAATTAATGCAAAATTAGTTTATTATTATATA
>NW_021436608.1:0-1351 GCF_001605985.2 Dendrobium catenatum | reverse complement strand
CTCCACCAAGAGTAACCAAAGTTTCCCAAAAATAACTCTAGGTAGAGGAAAGAAACAAACCAGCATTCACCATCACAACAATAGAAAAAGTGACATCCAAATCCGAAGTACAAAGATTCAAAAAGATGCACCACAGCAGTAACCCCAAGTCTACAAAGCAACAACCACCAAGCCAACCACAAAAAAACTATTTTTTGGTTTTCCTCTTTCTTTGTTTACCCACCCGAACTATAGTATCTCTCATACCACCATCATGTTCAAACACTTCCTCTTCATCAACATCAAAAGGAGAATTAAGATGAAGAGCCTTCAAGGCAATTCATTTGCGCCTAAACACTTTCCTCCGGCCTGATGCCCACATCTACATACAAGGCATTAGTAGAAAGTAAAGCAACTAGAACATAGACAAGATGCTCATTCACTTCCAATCTCACAGAGGAAAAAGACACAACGGAATCAACTAGTGTCCCAGAAGAAGCAACAGAAGAATCCAACCAATTAAAATCAACGTTCACCACCCCCATATTCATAGCACAAAGTTCACGATCACCCATATCATCAACTTATTACGAAAAATACCTTGATAGGTGAAATAGGCAATAAGTTAATGATGATGATTAGTCTAAAACCAAATTGCAAAGAACCCCAACCTCAACCGTCAAATCCAAAGTACCCAAAGGGAAAACAACATCAGGCCTCAAAGGATTAGATTCACAAACAACAACAACATCCTCACCACCGACATCATTAGAATTAGGGACCAGAGTAGATTGATCTAAAACCAAATTGCCACTCTCTCAATTATTAGGCGACAAAGCCAAAGGCAAGTTAACATTAGACGGAACAATGCCACCCACAATGATCCCACCAGCATTTTCACTAAACACCATAGCCTTAATAGGTGAAATAGTCATTAGAGAATAGACCATATCAAAATTTTCTAAGGAACCAGCACCATTCTTATTAGATAAAACATTAACATTCATAGAAATTAAAGCATAAGAAGTATTCAAATCATTCTCAATACCCATATCCTCTGAAGTAGAACCACAAGCCTTTCCAACAGTCGTAAGTTTCTTAGAAACATGGACAAAGGACTTATTGCAATCCCCCCTAACTTGCCCAATACAATTATAGCTAGCACAAAAAGGAAGACATTCCTCCGTATCAACAAGCTAAATATACCCCTTACTTTTTAGGTCAGAGTTAAATTTTATCCGAATATTTTTTTGTAATGTCAAGCTCTACCAAAATCCACGCAATAGATGGCCGAGATCGAATGGAGGTAGCAATGTCAACCTTTAAAGGATGCCTAAATAATGAACTAAGGGCATGTAGGATACAAGGAGAG
>NW_021436607.1:0-1128 GCF_001605985.2 Dendrobium catenatum | reverse complement strand
TGTTAATTCCATATAGGTTGTTAAATTTAAGCTATTGTCCCAAGGCTAATCTAGAGGGGGAGTGAATTGATAATTTTAAAAATTCTTTTAGATTTTTTAAATAGAAATTTGATTTTGAAATTTGTAGCAAGTTAATTAAGTTTCAAAATAAAACTTTTCAACCAAAGTAAATAGATAGAGTGGTAGGCAGAGTACATTCATCTTTTCATACCCTCTAAGTGTAGGCAGAGTACATTTATCCTTTCACAACTTCTAAATATAGGTAGAGTACCTTCGTCCTTTCACACCCTCCAAGTGTCGACAGAGAATCGAATCTTCTCCAAAGATCTTCTCACGAGCAACTAGAAAGAAGAAAGGAAGAGTAAACACCAAAATCACAAAAAGATCCTTACCTTTGAGTAATCTTGTGAACCCTTCAAACTCCACTTGCAAGAAATCTCTCTCAAACACTCTCCCACTCTCTCTCTTTCAATTGCCCTTGAAAAATTATGAAGAAAATACTTTTTCACGTTAGTTTTAGTGGACCTTTTATATCAAAGACACAAAAAATCGTCTAAAAAATTGAAATTTATAATTTTGAGCATACACGATCGTATGTTCATACGTATGAACAGTTCAAAAATTATTGTGTACGAACCTATTGTGAATCAGTATGAAACTGTTCGTACACATCAATGTTCGATATGAACAGTTAAAAAATTTTCATGTTCGTTGGGATGAAAAGTTGGGATGAAAAGGGACCCATCAAATTCGTACTCTAGAAGGTATGTGCGAATGGTATATTGTACAGTATGACTAGTTATGTAAATTTTCAAATTCGTCAGCACGAACAGTCAGGATGAAAAGGGACCCATCCATTCGTACTCTAGAAGGCATGTATGAATGACATATCATACAATATGATTAGTTTTATTAATTTTTATGTTCGTCAGAACGAACAGTCGGGACGAAAAGGGACCCATCCAATTCGTACTCTAGAAGGTATATATGAATGGTATATTGTACAATACGATCCATACTTCATGTTGATTCGATTGCTCGAAGGAAAAATAACTGATTAGATCACCCCTTATGAAAGAAAATCGTACAATACGATCAATTTAAAAATTATAGATTTTAAACTTTCCA
>NW_021436606.1:0-292 GCF_001605985.2 Dendrobium catenatum | reverse complement strand
GATACCCTCCAAGTCGATGTCGCCCATCCACATCGAATCCTTCTCGTCACCCGATTGGGTATTTTCCGCCACCGTCGGCTACTTCGAGCTTCTCCTTTTCTTGTCATCTCCTAAACTTACCATCTCATGCCTCGTCTTCACCAAAGGAAATGATTCGTTGCCTCCTTCAAGGGCAGATGATGCAGCATGTGAAATTACCTCCATCTGATCAAATGAATGGCTTCTATGCTAACAAAAACACGGCAACTGACAAATTACTACAAACATTAGGAGGGTCGTTCCTGCCACAGTA
>NW_021436605.1:0-651 GCF_001605985.2 Dendrobium catenatum | reverse complement strand
TTTAAGGCTTTAAAATCCGAGTTAATTTTAAGAAATTCCAATCAAATGATAAAATCTAATAATTTATCATTTTGTAAAAAATGTTTTGTCTTGAAGCAGCAAAATGAGGCCTTATGGAATTTATTTAAAACTCTCAATAATGGCCAAATTCTCAAAACAAGCTTCTTTTATGTGACATTTAAATGTACGAGTAGGTTTTTAAAAAAATTTAAGAAGCATCAAATGCGCCAGAATGGTAGGCGCATTCATAGAATGCGCCATTTTGTTCGGCGCATTCTCCAATTTGACATGCAATGCACGTTACAGCCGGCGTATTCATCTCAATTCATTAAATCTTTGTATGCGCTTTGATTTTCCTGGTTTTCAGTCCGCATAATCAGCTCATTTCATTATTTTCCTTGTATGCGATTTGATTTTTCTCGTTTTCAGCTCCGCATGTTAATCAGTTGGATTGAAATTGATGAAAAAGAAGACAAATCGAAGCTTTGTTTTTTCTCGTTTTCAGGTCCTCATGTAAATCCGTTGAGGCTGTACTATGTTTTATGTTTTTGATTGCCTAATTACATTTACAGATGAATTCGCGATTATGTTATGACGTTTTATGCTGGTGTTTAATTGAAAAATATAAGTTGTTTTGAAAAAGTATTAATT
>NW_021436604.1:0-357 GCF_001605985.2 Dendrobium catenatum | reverse complement strand
GAAGAGAATGTCAGTATAGCATGATTTACTAGTTGCGGGTGAGGCAGGTAAATCATTCCGGTGGAAGGTAATACTAAGATAGGCTAACATGGAACTTGCTAAAAATCAAACGGTAGAATAATTGAAAAATTAGACTATTCAGGAATACACATTGAATGCTGAGATTACGCATTGAATTTTTGGCAGTAGATCCAGAAGAAATGAAATAAAATACGATAGAATTAGGATAGCTATTTTATGAGGTCTACCTAATACTAGATGCAGAGGCGCATAATAGATCGATATGAACATCATGAGTTGTACCGCAATTAAACCAGTTCTTGTTGATACCTCCTCAGGCTAGCTAGCCTTTGAAGG
>NW_021436603.1:0-1645 GCF_001605985.2 Dendrobium catenatum | reverse complement strand
AACATCTGTTGTTGTAGATTGAGCTATCCAATTTAATTGCTTGAATGTCTATAATATTTCATTTATTTATTATAACTATGACTAATACCATTTATACTATTGTTTACATTAGTCTTACAATAGGCTAATTATGTCATGTTCACCTCTAGTATCCTCCATCAACATCTCAAATAAACTTATGAAACTTATTCCAATGGATAATAATTACTCTGAAAATAAATAAAATAAATAAAATGCGCTTTCATTTATAATCCAAGTCATACTGTTTGAATCTTGTTAGTGGTCTGTTGTGAATGTATCTTATAGCACATTTGTTGAAATCGTTGTTGTCTAAATAGTAGCAAGACAAAAAATCTATTTTAATTACAAATCAAAACATAAATAAAATTGAAGTGAACAAATAAAAAATAGAAATGGTAACAAAAATCTAATACTTGTTGTGAGAGTTAAAATGAATACAATCTATATAACATATAAGCTACCAATTAGGTTTTTTTTTTTTAAACAAAACAGAACAATTAATTCCATAAAAAAGAGCGATTACCAGATCCAAGAAGGAAATGCAAAAACAAGTGGAAAAAAATAACCTCGAGGGCTCAGTAAAAGGGCGAGACTACCAGCTTTCCATGATACAAGCTCGGACCGTCCAATTGGTGGAACAAAATGATAAGCATCCATCCTAACGAAACCAACACCAAGGTTGCCATGAGCCATGCTGACGGAGAAGCGAGCCCCAGCCACAGCATTGCACGGTTGAGCAACAAACAACAAAAAAGTTAAACTGAGATCTCCAAAACAATTAAGCCCACTGAAAGTGCCAATACGAGTGCACACGCCATCACTAAAAGGATCATCCAACCAGCCCAGAGAACAAATACCATGGCCAACCAACCAAAAGGTCAACCCAAAAAGAAAACCAAGTACATCATCACTGACCACGTCTACCCCTACCACGAGAGGTAACAGAAACAAGAGGTTTATCTCGCAACAAGGTAAAAGAATTGCCAGGATCCTCATCCCCAGACGATTCCAAAGATACAGAATCTGAATCAGAATTAGATGAGCTTTGGAGCCAATCCATTTGCACAGGAACATTCAATCCCGAATTGTCCCCCGCATGATACAATAAATTTTGAGGATCAATTAAAGTAACAGGTACATCCACAAAGTTGTTGTTAACTAAACAGTCGTTAATGACCGGAGTCGAGCTGGAGGTAGCAGATACCTCACAAACACCCGCACCCAAATTATCAGAAGGAAGAGCAGCCTCATGGGGGCAATCCAAAACAACAGGATTTAAGGAAATTTCACCCAAAACGGCAGGGGAAGACACCACCGACAACAAGCGACCAGCACCACCATGATCATCAGCACTAAGAAAAGTCCTAGGGGAGGCCACAAAGGGATCTAGAGTACCCAAAATATAACCTTGAGGGACAAAGGGTAAAGCATCGCGGGACAAAATAGCAACACCATCAACACTATCATCCTTACCACCCGAAAGGTTCACATTATTTTCCACATCAATTTCCACATTCTCAAGAGCTAAGTTAGATAGAGGGGGATCCACATTAGCCAACTGAACCACAGGCTTCACACCAAAAGTCGTAGGCGAATGAGTGGGTTCAACAGAAATAACTTGCTC
>NW_021436602.1:0-277 GCF_001605985.2 Dendrobium catenatum | reverse complement strand
GGATACACCGCAACACGGCCTAGCGGGCAACCATCTCACGCCCATGGGAACCCGGCTACACTACAGGAAAACCTGTTATTACCGGCGGACTTAATCCGCCGGAAACAATGTATAATCCGACGGAACCGGTAGTTTCCGGCGCATGTTCCGGCGCAAATATCTCCGCCGGTTTATGGTGCATCGATAATTTGTTTCCGACGTATAAGTTGCGCCGGAAACAGTTCCGGCGCAGTTTCCGACACATTACCGGCGCATTAAACGGTTTGTTTGCCGACGT
>NW_021436601.1:0-208 GCF_001605985.2 Dendrobium catenatum | reverse complement strand
GGTAACTAGATTCCAAACCCCAAACGACCCATCTTCCTGCACCTCGGGACCATGAATGATGGCAACAGTAGGTGGTCTCAGTGTGGGATCGCCGTCCACTGGAGCAGTCATAGCTTTGCCCACCGCCGGTTTAGGAGCTTGAACCTGGGTAGGCGACGAAACAAAAATTTTTCCTTTGACATGATTCTTGGAAGGACAGCTACCTTTG
>NW_021436600.1:0-295 GCF_001605985.2 Dendrobium catenatum | reverse complement strand
GTAACTAAATCACTATAATGTCTATGTTATGTCAAAGACGATTTGTGATTTAAACTTATAGTTACTCCTGAAAAAAAAAATATTTAATTGGTTAAATAAGGGCTATTACACAATAAACCTAAAAAAGATGACTTTTAAAACATCAAACAAATTTAATATTGAAGGATTTAAAAAAATTGGTAGATCTAAGATGACTTGTTAGCAAAATAAATATTTGAATGACACAGATCCAATAAGCTTAAAATTGCTCAATTTCAAGTTTATTAAGCTGCTAAGTTGTCCAAATAAATATATA
>NW_021436599.1:0-218 GCF_001605985.2 Dendrobium catenatum | reverse complement strand
AGATGCAAGCATATTCTAACTTTTCAACACTCATTATTGAAAGTTCGTTAGGGATGTTAGACCCTATAGAACCGGCCCAAGGCTAAGAAAGAGAGAGGTGAATTGGATAACTTTAAAACCAAAGATGAAACTCAACCAAAATCATCACAAATAAAGTGCGGAAGAAAAATAAATGCGGAAAAGATAATAAGAAAAGAACACACCGGATTTATAGTGGT
>NW_021436598.1:0-332 GCF_001605985.2 Dendrobium catenatum | reverse complement strand
TTTTGTCCAGACAAAATTAATTATCATCCAGGATGATCTAGTATCTATAAAAATTTCGTCCAGACGATTAATCGACTTAGAACGGTTTTCAGCAGTTTTTAGAACCGACCAAGTAATAATCGTTCGTACCAGACGAATATAGTTCGTACGGGACGATCATCTGTACGAAGACATTTTGTATGCATATACAAATAGGGCCATTTCAAATCGTTTAAGTAAAATCATCCAGGATGATCCACGATCATACGGGATGATCCACTGCGTACAGAATTGAAAACTTACTGTTTTTGGGCGGTTTTTCTTGTCTTTTCTATAAATAGTCTAAATTAGAC
>NW_021436597.1:0-790 GCF_001605985.2 Dendrobium catenatum | reverse complement strand
ATCTCTTACAATCTTTTCACCAACCTAGTTGGTACAGAATCTTGAACTCTTTTTCTCCCTCCTAATGAAGGAAGAGAATCTAGCAATCATTTTTCAACCTCCTGTTGAAGGAAAAAAACCTCAACGACCTTCGGGCTGACATTCTTCTCGTTATGCTACCCAAAAACCAAGCAAGATACTCATAGGGAATAACATAGAAACTTGCTTGGAGCTACCATATTAAAACCCCTTACACTCATCCCTTCCACAGGCAGTAGAGCCCATTAATTTAAAAATGAAATTAAATAAAGGTATTAACCATATAAGGAGTTACATATTGAAGATTTTCAAATTTATTCAATTACACATTGAATGCTCAATCATTAGGGCCCAAATTTTATGAAGAAATATAAGGGAATGTTCCTCACATACCCTAATTTTTTAATCAAATTTGAGGCACCCACACTTCAACTTGAATTTTCAAGTGTTTGTGTCAGAGTTTGACCAATACGTTTGGAAATTCATGGCGGCATATAAATAGAGAAATAGGTCTTCAAATTTGTGTGGAATATTTACTTTCTATAAGGGTTAGATACAAATGATTACAAGCTTAATTGAATAAAACATACACCTAGCTAATTTAATTTACAATTGAGTCTAGTTAACTTAAACAAATTCTAGGAAATTCACCATGTGTCTATTAGATATGAAACTTAAATCTAGTACACTTAGTAACATTTTGAACCATATGATTCAATTTTCCATCAATTAGAAATTGTTTAATCACTTAAAATATAAATCCCAAAATTAG
>NW_021436596.1:0-274 GCF_001605985.2 Dendrobium catenatum | reverse complement strand
CTCTCCAAAATCTGCACTACCTTCATATTCCCCCCGTCTGCCTCCAAAATCTACACCTCGACGCTGAAAATCAGCACCTCTCAGCTGAAAATCAGCTCCTCGACGTTGAAAATCGGCACCTCGGCGGTCATTCCCCATGCTCATTTCCTCTCTAGAGAGTGGCTCTAGAGGTGGCATGTTGTCATCCCCTTCAAGAATCTCCACCTCCGGATTCCTCCTCCCCCGAATTGGGTTTGTATTTCCTCCTACGCCATGGCCGTCAGTAGTCTCTCTC
>NW_021436595.1:0-314 GCF_001605985.2 Dendrobium catenatum | reverse complement strand
CGATTGACGGCGGCCGGCGGCGAGATTCCGGCCAAACTGAGACAAGAAGACCGTCCTAGGCCTGCAGCTCAAGTTCCAGACCTTCTCAGCCCTTGCAGTCTTCATGAGAAATAATCCAGGACGATCAACAAGTTCAACGAGCCCTAAAGCATCAAAATCCGTTAATCCAATCAAGGTAAAACCTAAACCCTAGTTTAAGACACTTAGATTAAATTAACTTTTTATAAAGCTATTTTTGAGCTGCTTATTTAATACTCCATTAATTCTCTTCATAAATCAAATCTATTTTTAAAACTTCAAGTCTAATGATGGAT
>NW_021436594.1:0-857 GCF_001605985.2 Dendrobium catenatum | reverse complement strand
TTTCCTGATCAAATAAGGCATAATTTGTGAATATCGTCCAGGACGATAAATGATCTTCCTGGCCAATAATTTAAAAATATAGTATTCCTTAATTATCTATGGCGGCAAATTCTTTCTGTTTTGAGCTAATCGTCCTGGCCGATACACGTATCGTCTATGACAATATGTTAATGACGGCTACCCTAATTAAGAATCCTGATTAGAGTCTCTATTTTGAACTCAATCGTCCAGGACGATCCAAGGGATCGGCCTGGCCGATGTGAGAAAAAATATAGATTCTAAATCTCTCAAGTGTGTGTGTAGGGTTATTTAATATCAGTCTTTTTGACCATTACAAGAGAATCAAAAAGTAAAAAAAAACAAAAGTACAGACTGACTCAACCCTAAACCTACGCAATCCTGAACTGGCTTCTTCTTGATCGTCCGATCTTCGATTACTGAAAAGTTAGAAGCAACAAGCAGTCCAAGAGAAATAGTGTTTGTCAATCATCAAAACATAAGCCATGTAATTAGATTTGCAACAGCTTGAAGGCAAGGAATGAAGTTTAAGCTAGTTTGACCAAGTCTAAAGGTGTTGACTTAGTCAAAATGATCATGGATTTACTCATCTCATACCAAGGGATATTTAAGATGTTAAATGATGTGGAGTCAAAGGTTCTTAAATCATCGAGTGAATATGAGTGAAGTGGATTCAATCTTGAGTCAAATATTAGACCATATATGAGGTTTATCAAATGAGTGGAAAGGTGTATTCAATACATGGCTTTGACCATAGGTTCGACCATGTAAAATCAAGGTGACTTGGCTTCAAATAAGTTTGAATGAATTTAACTCAAGTTTTGAGATGGGTTTCAAAG
>NW_021436593.1:0-275 GCF_001605985.2 Dendrobium catenatum | reverse complement strand
TTGCTCTACATATGATCATCCAGACCCGATCCTCTATGCAGAGCAAATTTCCTCTACATACGATCATTCAAACCTGATCCTCTATGTAGAGCAAGTTTCCTCTACATACGATCACTCAAACCTGATCCTCTATGTGGAGCAAGTTTTCTCTACATACGATCATCCAGACCCGATCTTCCATGAGAAGCAATGCTTCCTTCTCATAAGATCTTTGAGTTTCTCTTCCTTAAGGATAGATATGAGTTATCGTGCTTTCTATCCTTAGGATTAGACCC
>NW_021436592.1:0-318 GCF_001605985.2 Dendrobium catenatum | reverse complement strand
AGAGCTACAATCAATCCAAAAAAAAAAAAAAGCCTAATGGCCGATTATCCCTATATACACAGAGTACAAAATTGCCTAGATACACTAATAATATAAGAAAGCTAGCTCTAATAATATCCAATCAGCCCAGACTTCCTTGCCAAAAACTCCCTCAAGGTGGAAGCAAACCTGCAAAATCATAACAGAAAGAACAAAAGGAAAAGAAACAAAGAAGGCAACACGATTACCAGTCATCATAAAAGCATTCCCAGAAATCAACTTCTGGATAATTCTCCACAGCTTAACTGACCCAGTAAGAAAGAAATTCACGGCTAACCA
>NW_021436591.1:0-218 GCF_001605985.2 Dendrobium catenatum | reverse complement strand
TTTCACATAGTCCAACTTTACTTATACATACACACACAATTTGTCAATATGCCATCTTAAAGCCCAAATAAATTAAATTGAGTACTTATAAGTACATTTGGTAGCGGATGTTGGCAGGCTCAGGGACTGGGCATGCTGGCGATGAGGCCCCGTGCATGCTGGCTGCGAGGTCCTGGGCACGTTGGTTGCGAGGCCCCGGGCATGCTGGTAATGAGGGC
>NW_021436590.1:0-233 GCF_001605985.2 Dendrobium catenatum | reverse complement strand
AATTAAAAAAATAAATATATATAATTTTAATGATCTTCATTTTGTCATCTAATCTCTCATTATTTATCCTCAAATATCTCATTTTTAATTATTTTTGTCACTATTGTTTATATTATCATCTTAATTTAACGCTGTTGTTGTCAGGCCCCAAGTCCTGGATGAAAAAATTGAAGGTTTGTGTTAGGTAGTCGACAGCTGGCATAAAATTTGTCGAATAATCATGACTTGAATCA
>NW_021436589.1:0-985 GCF_001605985.2 Dendrobium catenatum | reverse complement strand
CCTCCGTCAGTGCGGATGGTTTTCACTTTGTGATTTGTTTGATTTTCGATTAGTTTGATAAAGTTAATAAAAATATGCATAACATCAGACTTAAACAGTAAGGGAAATATCCAGGAATAGCGCGAGTAGTCATCTATTATGAGCAGGTAGTATCTAAACCCCTGTTTTGTAGTGACCGGAGAGGGTCCCCACAAATCGGAGTGTAAGAGTTCAAGAGGTTTAGTAGTGTGAGTTACAGATTTATCAAACGGAAGCTTATGATGCTTGCAGAGTTTACAGGAGATGCAGTCATTATTGAAGAAAGACATTTTGAGTGTCGGGTTGATCCGAGATATCAGCTGCAGGGTTCTGGGCTGAGAATGACCCAGCCTCTCATGCCAGTTGATGCGAGTTGTTTGCACCGCGGACAGAGCGTTATTTGATGTATTCTGCATCGCTATGGGATATAGCCCATTTTTACACGGACCGCTGAGAAGATGTTGATTGGTCTGCAAATCCTTTAGAGTAAAGCCATTAGGAGTAAAAGTGATAGAAATATTGTTAGTAGAGACTAGTTTGGATATAGATACGAGATTGTGAGAAATAGTAGGGATGTGCAGTAAATTAGACAGGAGTAACTTACGATCCGGTGTGGGGAGAAGACCCAGTCCCGAGTGAGCAATGGGAACTGTTCGGCCATCACCGACCATCACCTGATCATTACCTTGGTATACAGAACCTTGAGTTAATTGCTCACTTTTGTTGGTCATGTGAGCAGACGCACCGGAGTCGAGGTACCACTCCGAGGTTGGAGCTTCGGTGGTGGCAAGGAGAGCATTGTTGGAATCGGGTTGAGGGCGTTGAGTGATGTAGTTTGCGTCGTGACGATGCCAGCAGATATCCGCTGTGTGTCCTCTTTTTAGACAGATTTGGCATGAGATCGATGATCTTGTGGTTGGCTTCGAGGAGTTGTTAGATGTAGCCGTATGTCTTCCGCGACCACGCC
>NW_021436588.1:0-235 GCF_001605985.2 Dendrobium catenatum | reverse complement strand
TCTGCAACTGTTTAATGGTTGAAGTTTTGTGAAGCGAACTGAAATTTTTTTCATCTTATTTTGTAAGAATGTAACCTAGGGTTTAGGGTCTTTGGACAAGCTGCGGGAAATTTTGGATTTCTGGGGGGATTCCGTTTCGTCTGGAAGTGACTGTGGGGTATTATTACATGATTAATGAGGAATGGGTTAGTAAGGCTGTTAATCATGAGGGGTTTTGTTGGCTTCACAATTTCTC
>NW_021436587.1:0-281 GCF_001605985.2 Dendrobium catenatum | reverse complement strand
GGAACCCTATTCAATATGTAGAGAGAGAGAGAGAGAGAAAAGAGAGAGAGAGAGGGAGAGAGAGATAATAAAAGAGATTGATAGAGAGAGAAATTAAGAGCGAGAGCTAGAAAGAGGGAGAGAGATATAGAGAGAGAAAGAGAGCAAGCAAGTGTTAGAAAGAGCAAGAGAAAGGGAGAGAGAGAGAGGGAGAAAAGAGAGAGAGTGAAAAGGGAGAGATAGCAAAAAGAGAGAGGGAGAGAGAAAATCTTAAGTTGCCGGGTATGAAGTTCTAGTCATTT
>NW_021436586.1:0-272 GCF_001605985.2 Dendrobium catenatum | reverse complement strand
TCAGGAGTGAAATTGTTGTTAAAAAGGTTTTGAAAATACCCAATCGCTAAATTGTAAATATCCGTAGGGTTGTCAGTGAAAGAACCATCATCCTTTTGGATTTTACTGATATTGTTTTTCACACGTTTTCGCTTGACAAGCGCATGAAAAAACTTAGTATTCCTATCTCCCTCCACCAAATTTTTAGCAGCCGCTTTTTGCTTCCAAAAGATCTCTTCCTGATTTTGCAAATTAAACAAATCAATTTTGGATTTGTTTAAGAGAACTAAATT
>NW_021436585.1:0-277 GCF_001605985.2 Dendrobium catenatum | reverse complement strand
AGATGTCACGGGGGAAGTAATAGAAGACCAAGCCACCATTCAACAGGTCTTGCAAAACCATTTCAAAGAAAAATGGAAATTCAGGAGCTGCAGCCTTGAAAATTGGCCTCATTGCTGGAATTGCCTAGAAGATGAAGACAGTAACTTCTTGAGCAGGGACTTCTCGGTTGAAGAAATGATGGAAGCTGTAAAGAATACGGGCAATAACATCTCCCCTGGTATGGATGGTATCACCTTCTCTTTTTTTTAAAGCCTACTGGTTTATTATAAAAGATGA
>NW_021436584.1:0-310 GCF_001605985.2 Dendrobium catenatum | reverse complement strand
CTGGAGGAGATGTATTGAACCTAGGGTCACCTATGGGTGGTGTTGGTCGAGTTCAATTGGGCTTAGGTTGAGAGTTGGCTCAATCCCAAGTGCTTTTGGGCACTTTGGGCTAGCCTAACTCTTGACACAAGTGAGCCCAAGGGTTGGGTTGATCAAGGAAGGTGTATTGGGTTAATGGGAACTCAAGAGCACCTTTATTTGGATTCAATTTGGTTAAGATCAAAAGATGGCTCAAGGGAGGCCTCTTCTTGGTCACTTGGGTCAAGCCATATAGCTAACCCAAGTGATCCCAAGGCTTGGGTCACCAAGA
>NW_021436583.1:0-360 GCF_001605985.2 Dendrobium catenatum | reverse complement strand
TTGTCAGTGATGTCCCTATGAAATAAAAAATTCCACCTTCATTAAGGAAGAAATGTATTTTTCGCTGTATTTTATTGAGAAAACAAGAAGTTATGACAGCTACTTCATTGGGGAAGAGGGTGTGAGAGGAAATGAATCATTGGCCAGAAGCTTTAGTAGCAGAGATTTTAACATCCAAAATATAGAAAAGTTTGATATTGAAAGATCTGATAATGTCTTTGTAAGAAATGACCCGATCAAGACCATGAAAGCCTCTCACATTCTTAGAGGCAAAATTCAAATTAATCATTTATGCTTTGAATGATGAGGAGTCGATTTCCCCTCTTTATTGGTTATGTTGGCTTTGACAGTGAATTGGAC
>NW_021436582.1:0-304 GCF_001605985.2 Dendrobium catenatum | reverse complement strand
AAGAGAATCAAATTGGAGGTAGAAATTCAATATTTTCAAATCTTGTAGATGATATATATATTTTACATCTAATAGAACATCAATGTTTGATGATGAACTAAAATTTTGAATTCTCAAAGTCATGTGTTAAAACTACTATGGGATGAATAGGTCCTATGATATTCAAGATTTAGAAAGGGAAGCCACCTTTTTTTTGCTACACATTTAATGAATGTGTTTCTTTTTTCTTTTCTTTTCTTTTCCTTCTTCACCTCTTTTTTTTTTTAGGAGGCTTCCTTTATTTAAATCTTGAAATAATTATTTC
>NW_021436581.1:0-736 GCF_001605985.2 Dendrobium catenatum | reverse complement strand
CGTGCTTTGGCATATGGATAGTTTCATTAGCTGTAGTTTCTTACATTATGCTTGTCGGATATTTAGTATGTACACTGGGTATTTTACAATAGTTTGCAGATGCTTGCACTTGTTGTAGTATTATCAATATTTGCTTGTAACAGATCAACGCATTTGCTCAACATTGGATAGTGATTGATTATAGAGGTGTTGTGACATTCATCGCCTTCATTTGAGTTGTATGGCTTGCTTGAAGTTCGTTTGAATGAAACTTCTTGAAGCAAATTACATCGAAGTCCACAAGTCCTTATACATTTGTTTGCATGGTTGACATTTGCTTGTATGGTCTTTATTTGGATACACTTGAATGATTAGAATCATTATTTGTACTTGCTTATTACCCTATGTTACAATCTTCTTGCTGCTTGCAAACAGATTATACTGATAAATTCTGTCTCCGATGATGATTTGTAACATGCATAACGAGCATGACATTATTGTTCATTGGTGTGTGCAAATGTATCTATATCTTGCTTATTACTTGTGAATGAGATGTAGTAGGGACCTTCTTTCTCCACTATACATTTTCATCTGCTCATCTACATCTGCTTAAATGATTAATTTCTGTTTATTGAGCTTATATATTATGATTGCTCATCTGAATATCCTCCAAAAGTTCTTTGTTGATGATTGTTTGCAATCAAATGAAGGTTGAATTCGTATGAAGACCTCTTGCTACGAGTCCCCTGTAGTCCAT
>NW_021436580.1:0-249 GCF_001605985.2 Dendrobium catenatum | reverse complement strand
CAGCATGAAGCCTTTATCCACTATATAGGGTTGGCTACATGCATCATTTTTCTCCATTGTGCCAGATTAAAAATTAAATTCTCATTTAAATCCAATAAAGAAAAATCATTTCTAATATTTTCTAACCAAGTCTTTTTAGATCTACCTCTGCCTTTCTTAACATAAGTCAAATCAAATATATCTATTTTCCTAACCGGGTCATCGGAAGGCTGCCGTTTTATGTGAACAAATCATCTAACACGAATCTCT
>NW_021436579.1:0-432 GCF_001605985.2 Dendrobium catenatum | reverse complement strand
CCTGAGTCCTGGTTATATGGATGCTGGAGCACTTTTGAAGATCAATTTTTGCTGCTGCTGCCTTTGTTTCTTTGGTTTTCTAATTTTTCAGGCTCTTTCGCTGGATGGCTGGGCGATGATACAACCTGCTGCCTTTTTGCTGTGCCCTGGAACGTCTCTGCTCGTGGCTATTTGTTACAAGAGTTATGATGATCCTGTTCAAATTTTCACCTGCGGTTTTTATTTTATTTTTTGTCGATGTAATTGGGTGGTATAGTTGTGATTTTTTCGGACTTTGCATAAGGTTTTGTTTTTTGCTGCTTATGCAAGGTTTAGTTGCTTAATTTCACCTTTACTCTTGTAACCATTTTCTTTTGAAATATATGGGCATTGGCCCCAAAATTTCCCAAAAAAAAAACATAGCTTCTTTCGTTATTTATTTCAACGACGGTG
>NW_021436578.1:0-1310 GCF_001605985.2 Dendrobium catenatum | reverse complement strand
CTTTTTTATAAGAGTGAATCATTTGAGGAATTTAGAATTTTTTTGACTTGGATTCAAAGAAAACTAGGTTGTGAAATTATATCAATTCAAAGTGTTCATGGAGGAGAATTTGAAAATGAAAAGTTTGTGAATTTTTGTTAGGAGAAAGGAATTGATCACAATTTTTCAGCACCTAGAACCCTTTAGCAGAATGGGGTAGTCGAAAGAAAAAATAGAATATTAGTAGAAGCCGCCCGAGCAATGTTGGCAGAATATTCACTTCCTAAATATTTTTGGGCTGAGGCGGTTAGCACAACAAGCTATGTTCTGAATAGGGTGAATGTGAGATCTTGTTTAAATAAAACACCCTATGAGTTGCTAAAAGGAAGAACACTTAATTTGTCTCATTTGCATATTTTTTGTTGCATGGTGTTTATTCATAATAATGAAAAATCTGCCTTAGGAAAATTTGATCCAAAATCAGATGAAAGAATTTTTGTTGGGTACTCAAGTGTTAGAAAATCTTTTAGAGTATTCAATAAAAGAACTTTGAGAATAGAGGAGACCAAACATGTTGTAGATGATGAAATTGAGGATAACTCCCAAAAGATTGAAAGAATAAATTTGGAAGAAATTTTGGAAGAAAATTTGGAGATTGAAAACCCGTTGCCTAGAGATTTGAGATTTTCTAAAAACCACCCAAAGGAGTTGATAATTGGTGAACCTAGTGTGGGTGTAAGAACTAGGCATAGATTAAACAAAGAAGTCAATCATTCTGCCTTTATTTCAACCATAGAACCCACTAATATTGATCAAGCACTTTTGGATGAATTTTGGATTTTGGTTATGCAAGAAGAATTAAATCAATTTATAAGGAACAAAGTTTGGGAATTTACTGCAAGGCCAAAGAATCAAAGTGTTGTTGGAACAAAGTGGGTGTTCAAGAATAAAATGAATGACTGAGGAGTAGTCATTAGAAATAAGGCTAGATTGGTAGCTAAGGGGTATAATCAGATTGAAGGTATTGATTTTGAGGAGTCTTTTGCCCATTTAGCTAGACTTGAAACAATTAGGATTTTGTTAACCTTTACCTGTTTTAGAGGATTTAAGTTGTACCAAATGGATGTGAAAAGTGCTTTTTTGAATGGGGTAATTAAAGAGAAAGTTTTTGTAGAACAACCTTCAAGTTTTGAAAATTCTAAATACTCAAATCATTTTTTTAAATTGAAAAAGGCACTATATGGTTTGAAATAGGCACCTAGGGCTTGGTATGAGAGGTTGAGCACTTTTCTAATTAATAGATCATTTGAAAAAGGAAGTGTAGATACAAC
>NW_021436577.1:0-216 GCF_001605985.2 Dendrobium catenatum | reverse complement strand
TTGTATAATTGATTCGATATGTTTTTCTCTCAGATTCGTCCTTAAAATTTTTAAAATCTTTTTCAAGTTCATCATAGGATGATTTTAAAATATCAAAATTTTTATTCAAGTCATCATATTCATCAAGTAATTTCATGTGGTTATCATCTATTAAAGCATGATCTTTCTTAAGGATTTTGTGTTCCTTCTTAATCTCTTCCAATTCTAAACCTAAAC
>NW_021436576.1:0-202 GCF_001605985.2 Dendrobium catenatum | reverse complement strand
ATAATTAAGTTATTTTTTATTTAATTTAATCTAAAATTACTTTAATTGTAATTGTGCTTGTGATTCTTATAAATGATCTTTCTTTATTAGATTTAAATGAGAATTTGACTTTTAACATGACACAATAGAGAAAAAGGATTAATGTAGCCGACCCCACGTAGTGAGACAAAGACTTGTTGTTGTTGTTGTTGTACTTGTGATT
>NW_021436575.1:0-245 GCF_001605985.2 Dendrobium catenatum | reverse complement strand
CAAAATTGTGAAAGTGATTTTGAAAATGGGATATTACATTCAATTTGGAATTCAAAGAAAAGAGAATATACCTTAAAGGATTATTCTCTTTTATTTGGAAAGCCAAATTAGAATGATTAAATATCCAAATAGAAAAGAAAATACCCCTCTTAGGGATGAGTTTCTTTTCATTTGGATATCTAGAACCCGGCGGACCTAAGAAGCTCGTAGAAGAATAAAAGACAGAACGAGAAGATTGAAGAAAA
>NW_021436574.1:0-478 GCF_001605985.2 Dendrobium catenatum | reverse complement strand
TACTCCAACTTTTTCATATACATACTCGTTTCGCATTCTGTCTCTAAAAGCAAACCCACTCATCCACTTGATAATCCTCATATCCGGTACATTTAACTTAATTTTACAATTCTATTTTAATGGCCAACATTCTACACCATAAAGCATCGCAAGTCTCACAACCATCTTATAGAAATTTCCCTTAAATCTGAGGGGTACTTTTCTCATACAACAACCAGATGCATTCCGCCACTTCAACCATCCAACTTGAATTCTATAATCTCCCCTTCTATTTCACCATCACTTCGAACAATAGACCCGAGATATCTAAAATGTATACTCTTTTTAATAACTTGATTGCCCATAGTCACAATCCCTCAATTATATCAATTACTACTAAAATTACACTCGATGTATTCAATTTTAGACCTACTCAAATGAAAAACTTTAGAATCTAAGGTCGACCTCCATAATTCAAGCTTTCATTCAACCCCCTCTC
>NW_021436573.1:0-251 GCF_001605985.2 Dendrobium catenatum | reverse complement strand
TTGAAATATTTTGGAGCATTATAATTTTTTTTAAATCGATTATCAACTTTTTTATAGTTGCATGATTTAGGCTTCGTTTGGGAAAACTTTCTTACTGTTTTTTAAAGCAAATTTTTAGTGAAAAATTTTAATTTTTTTATTAAAAAGCTGCTTTAAGAAGAAATAAGAAAGTTATCACAAACGAAATCTTAGTAGATTTAATTTGCAAAAACAGCTTTTCATCATAGGATTTTTTTAAAAAAATATATTGT
>NW_021436572.1:0-277 GCF_001605985.2 Dendrobium catenatum | reverse complement strand
AAACCTTCCATGTAAACTATAACAGTACCAACCACTTATGGGTATGTATTGATTCTTCTCGGGATGACACATACATAATGCATGTTTTATCTTACTCAGATATTTAAGAAGTAAATTTTTAACTAAATATTTTATGCAAGTTTCATTCATTAAAACAACCATAGACAAGACGCATGATATCATATAGAGTAGGTTTGATGCTCCATATATTTCTTTGAAGAAATTTTTGAAGGAGGAGCATGATATATGATTTAGGGATTTTGAGGTTAGTAAGTTG
>NW_021436571.1:0-322 GCF_001605985.2 Dendrobium catenatum | reverse complement strand
CCATGCCTTATCCACAGCATTATCAAAAATGACCTCACTTTCTTCTTCCATATTCAGTCCAACTAGCTCAATCGTAGTTGATCCCTTCAACGAACTCGTAATCTCCCTCACCAGTGACCGGAGGTCATTCTCATCACCCATAATAACTAACCTAAAAAAACTCGTATAAAATAAGCATAAACGGCCAATAAAGAGCAAAAAAAAAATATGCTAAAACAGAAAATATCGTGATCAGAGTAAGGAATTACGACGAGCATAAAAATGAAATTAGTAAGAAATATTCAGTAGGATCGACTTTGAAGTCTTAAAGAACCAAAATCAA
>NW_021436570.1:0-250 GCF_001605985.2 Dendrobium catenatum | reverse complement strand
AAAGGCTAGGGTTAAGCTCAAATAAATTAGAGAGACCCCTAGACCAAAATTCAACCGCAATAATAAAAAGAGCAGGGGAAATCGGATCACCCTGCCGTAAACCATGAGAAGAGTTAAAAAAACCATGATTTGAGCCCTTCAGAATAATAAAAAAATACACATTCTCAATACAATTCTTGATTAGGTTAATAAATGCATGGTTAAATCCAAAAGGATTCACCATAAAGTAAATGAAATTCCAACTAATATT
>NW_021436569.1:0-235 GCF_001605985.2 Dendrobium catenatum | reverse complement strand
CACCCATTAGAAAGGCAGATTTAGAGGCTGTTCAAAATAAATGTTTTGAAATATTTGAGAAGATGTTGAATAAAATTCAAGAAAATCTGGGAGCTAGAATGGATCATGTTGAAGATATTGTGGAGTAACTTCAGGCAGATCAGGACTCCCTGAAGTACAAATTTATTGAATTTCAAATGCAGTGTGATCACAATCCATAGAAGCCGCATATATCTAGTTCTGCCTTCAGCTTCCA
>NW_021436568.1:0-361 GCF_001605985.2 Dendrobium catenatum | reverse complement strand
TCCATTACAAAAACTCTAGATGCTTATAATGAGTGGAGAAAAAAGAAGTTATTGGTTTACAACTTTAAAGTTCCTATCAAATTTGCAATTCTATAGCCTTTTATGAAATCTAAATATAAACTTACAATTTTCAATATGCAATATTATATTTGCTACTAAGAAGTTCTGATATAATAAAATTATGTCTGAGTTCGAAGAAATATTTTATAAGATGTTCGGACGTAAATTGGCAAATGATAATGATGTTTGGGTTTCTAATTATGGAGTATTACCTTCTGAATTAAGAGAATATCAAAGAGATTCATCCTTTGTGGAATCGAGCCTAGATGATGAACCCCATATATAATATCTTTGCTATTGG
>NW_021436567.1:0-328 GCF_001605985.2 Dendrobium catenatum | reverse complement strand
CCTAACCCTCTTACTTAAACTAGCCATTTGAAAAGATCAAAAAGGATTAGAAGGTTGAAAAGGCTTTTGAGGTGAATGAAGTTTAAAATCTAAACCTTACAATTTAAAGAAAAAATGACCTTTCGTATGAACAAAATTTGGGTTCGTCCAGTACGAAACTTGTTCATACGTACGAATGGAAATTTTGTATGTACGAATGCATGCGTTAGAAATGAAATGACTTTTCATAATGTAACGAGTTTTGAGGCATCCTTTCATATAGACTTTTTGACTAGACAAACGTATAGACGGACATGTGTTCATCCAAGATGATCAGTTATTTAAGATC
>NW_021436566.1:0-6260 GCF_001605985.2 Dendrobium catenatum | reverse complement strand
GACTGTGGTCCAGCGTCCAAATTAGATTTAGGATCCGGGCCAGATCTCTGATTATAAGACCCCAAATCTAGGGAATATAATCCCAAATTTCTAATAAAATGCTCAACTTTAATTAAATCTCTTTTCAATCCAAAACATAAAGCTCAACACTTAGATTAAGTTGAGACACTTCCGGATGGTTCTGGAATCTCAAAGTGTCCCCTACCTCTCTTCCTTCGATTCTGTTAATAAATGTTCAATCTTGATCCATTCCATTTTAATTTTCTAAAAGATTCTATTCGATTTTTTGATATCACTCTTAGAAAATCTAACAAAATTTCATTCTTATCTTAATCGAGAGTTTTCGTAGGGGACTCTGTCTCCCTACGATGTAATTAACTACGAGGGCTTGCGCTCGTAGGAGATTTGAAACCACACACACCTGATTTCAAAATTAATCTTTTTAAAATCCTTTTAGATTTCTTTGGGAAAAGTTAAAAAATGATTGTCGTTATCATATTAGAAGAATTATCATTGAAAGGTGTCATCTCCCTTAGGGGAGATACATCCTTCTTTGATAAGGATTTGGATATGAATTCGGCAATCATACTCCTTGAATACCACAACTGGATTATTTAGTTGAACTCTATCTCGTCCCCTCGGGGCCGTGTAGAGTTCTCTTTAGAATCTAGCCATGATATTCAAGATGAATTTCTTAATTCTAAGTCTGAACACTGTTATGGAATTTTATTTTCATCCTTAGGGGTGATATACTTTTCCGGACAGGTTAATTCGACTTCTAGAATTAGAATTCAATCTCAATTTTAAAAATTCCCAAAGAAAACTAATATTTTTCAAAACATGTTTTCAAAATTCCACCAACACCCTTGCACATATGTAAACATACCACATAAATCATAAGGCCTAAGTCTATCTGGATTGATCACCATGATTTTTTAAACATTTAGGTCAAAATATGACTTATATATTTAAAAATTTAAGACAGAGAAGTGTGAGCTTCAAATAGACTCAAGGTAGCTATAATATATATTGAGAATACAACATAGCTTAAATGAACTAAATTTGAGCTCAAATGGTTAAGTATTAATTGAAGAAACTTCAAAAATATTTAAAGTATAATTACTCTCTATACAATTAATATATCTAAATGATTTTATTTTTAATTGAAAAGGCTGTATTCCCTAGCTTCATAGAGCATTTAAACACATAAAATGGAATAGGAATTTAATCATGGTGAATTTCAAAAATATGGGTCAAACTATGGTCCATATCCTTATAAATATAACCCTAGTTATCCTGGTGAAAGGGCTTTGTTGCCTAGCTTTATGGAGCACTATGTTAATTGATTATAATGCAGGGATAATGATTATTTAGATTATTAAGGTTTAGGATGATTGGAGCTCTAGGGATTGTAGGTTAGGTCATTGTAGGTCAAGTGATTGTAGGTCAGGTGATTATAGGTCAGGTGATTGTAGATCATGTGACTATAGATCAGGTGATTACTGCTCGAGTTATTATAGGTCAGGTTACCTTAGCTAGAAGTGAGGTAAATAAATGGACCCCAATTGGTCTGATGAATTTCAAAAGAAAATCACACATTTTTACATTGACTGAAGCGATCAACAAAATCCCGAAGATTATTTGAATAATCAGGGCCATTAAGGAAGTGATTTAAGTTAAGAGGTTAGGATTTGGACTAGGATGGTGTCACATGGGTTGTTCCACTACTAGTAGAATTAAATTTGATTGAGAGATAAATTTCCAAACAAATGGTTGGAAATATGATTGAGAGATCGATTCTCAGACAAATAGATTCAGATTTTCAATGGGAGATTGATTCTCAATCAAGAGGGCGAAAACCTAACTAAGAGATTGATTCTTAGAAATTAAATTTATATTTTGGATACGAGAATGATTCCCAATTCAAAGATGGAAGATCTGACTGAGAGATCGATCCTAATATAGATAAATTTACACTTTGAATGGGAGATTGATTCCTAAACAAAAGATGGGGACTTAACTGAGATATCGATTTATAGATGGGTAAATTTAAATTTTGGAAGGGAGATCAATTCCCAAACCAAAGATGGAAGATCTAACTGAGAGATTGATTCTCAAATAGAAAAAATTAGACTTTGAATAGGAGATTGATTCCTAAGCTAAGGATGGAGACCTGATTAAGAGATCGATTCTCAAATGCATAAATTTAGATTTTTTATTGGAGATTAATTCCAAAATAAAAGATGAAAGATCTAACTGAGAGATTGATTCTTAAGAAGAAAGAGAAGAAGGGTGGGAAGAGGTTCATCTTCTCTAGGGGGCCTAGAGAGATGAAAAGTTTTATGACTAAATCTGATTTTTATGATGCAGGTTTTATTGGACCAAGTTACACTTGGTGTAATAACAAAGATGGTTCCTCAAGGATTTAAAAAAGGCTTGATAGATGCTTGGTGAATTCAGCCTCCTTGCAATTGGTTCCTTCTGGAAGAGCACGACATCTAGCTTGGGTGGCATCTAATCATAGCCCGATTGTATATAAGATGGAAGCTTTGCAAACCATCAAGGAGAAACACTTCAGATTTGAGGATACTTGTAGATCCTATCCAGCTGCAAGAGGCATTGTTTATAACTCTTGGAAGAAGGGGGATTTCGGAGATGAGGTGGAGATTCTTCATAGAAAGATCAAAAGGACTTTGAATGCCCTATTCTTTTGGAATAGGAATAAATGCAAAGATTTATGTAAGCTTAGAGATGATTTAAAAAAAGACATTCTGGATCTACAAGCCAAGGAAATGTCTGATGCTGAGTTCTCGGTTGAAGATTTGTGTCTTCTTAGGCACAAGGTGCATGAGTTGAATGTTACTTTGAAGAGACTTGCAACATGGTGGAATCAAAGGGCTAAGATTAGGTTGAATGAGGAAGGTGATACGAACTCTATGTTCTTTCATAACTTTGCATCTGCAAAGAGGAGTGCTAATCTGATTAAGCATATTAAGAATGGGGACAATCAGTTAGTTGAAGAGGACAAGCAAAATGAACAAATTTTTCTTCAATTCTTTGAAGAAAAGTGGAAGCATATGAATTGTATTCTAACGGATTGGCCTGAGATAGGTGCTTCACAAAGACTTAATGAGTTGGATAGAAAGGTGTTAGATAATGAATTCTTGCTGGAAGAGTGTAGGAAGGCAGTGTTTTAGCAGGGAAACAACAAATCGCCCGGGTCTGATGGTGTCACCTCATCATTCTTCAAGAGTTATTGGAACATTGTTGGAGAAACAACTTGGTTGGCGATCAAGAAGTTTTTTAGCACCGGTATTATGCATAAAAATTTAGAAAGACACTTTGATTGTGTTAATCCCTAAGGTGAATAATATGATTGTTCCTTCAAAGTTTTGGCCTATTAGCATTTGTCAAACTACATACAAGATTGTTTCTACTATGCTTGTGAATAGACTTAAGAACCTTATGCATAAGATGATTTCTGAGGAGTAGTATGCTTTCATTCCAGGGAGATCTATGTCCGAGCATTGCATTCTAGCTCAAGAGATTTTCCATAAGTTTAAAACCTCAAGAAATAAAAAAGGATTAATGGCAGTAAAGCTTGATATGGAGCAGGCTTATGACAGCATGGGGTGGAGTACTTTGCAGCAAATTCTTGTTTGGTATGGATTTCCTTTGCTTTTTCTGGTTTTATTATGGAATGTTTTTTGAATGTGAGTTTGCTATTATCCTGAATGGTAAGAAGCTTCGATGGATAGAAGCTTGTAGTGGATTCCGTCAAGGATGTCCATTGTCACCGTACTTGTTCATAATGTGTGCTCAACTCCTTTCTAATGTTTTGGTGCAAAGAGGTCAAAGTTTGGGCATTCAGGTGTCTTCTAAGGGACCAAAAATTACTCACTTATTTTATGCTGACGAAGTTCTTATCTTTTCTAAAGCAACATGTGGGCTGGCTAGACTTATGATGAAAATCATCGAGGAGTTTTGTAAGTGGACGAGTTTGAAGGTGAACTCTAACAAGTCTCAAATCCTATTTGGTAAAGCTATTGGTAGATCTATCAAGAAGAAGTTGGTTAGGATTCTTGGGTTCAAAGCTGTCAATGAATGGAAGTATCTGGGTATCAAAATGTCTCTTAAGAGATTGAAGGTGGCTGATTTCCAAGTCCTTTTGACTCAGGTTATGGATAAGCTGAATGTTTGGGGAAAGAAAATATTATCTTTGGGAGAGAGAATTGTGCTTTTGAAGTCCTCATTATTAACCTTGCCAAATTTTGTTATTACACATTCTTTGGTTCCTAAAAAAGTGTTGCAGGAGATTGAGAAGTTGTGCAGGAATTTTGTTTGGCACAAATCTAATGGGGGAAGAGGCTTACACTATGTTGCTTGGGATGAATTGTGTAAGCCAAGAAGTGCTGGTGGACTTGGCTTACAGTCATGTATCATTAAGAGTGGTACATTGAAAGCAAGACTTGCTTTGAATTACATTCAGAACCCAAACTCTTTGCTACACTTAACTCTTAATGCCAAATACTCTGATAGCATACTAGACGGAATTTGTAAGCACAACTCCTCTAATGCTTGGAAGATTATGGTAGAAGGAGGCAAGTATCTCAAGAATGTTGTTAAATGGAAAGTAGGCAATGGTAGTAAAATTGATGTCCTCGGTGACATCTGGATTCTTGACAGATGTTTTAATACCTGGCCAACATTTATTAATTGTGTTGGATTGGAAGGTATGAAGGTGCAGCATCTGTTAACTGATGAAGGAATGTGGGATGACATGAAGTTGAGTCTATTTTTTCATAAAGATTTAGCTTGGCTAATCAAGAAAGTTCAGGTGGACAGAGATGGTGGTAGTGATATGCTGGAACCAATTAAAAAGCTTTCGGGTTGTTTTGTTTCAGCACTAGCATTTGAAGCTGTGATAAATAAGAGATATAATGCTAACGATAATGGATTTTATGATTGGTTAAGGAAGCTTAAACTCAACATTAAGGTGGAATTGTTTTGGTGGAGGTTAAGTAAGTTTGCTATCCCAACTAACTCTTTCCTTAAATTTAGAAGACTGGCTACTAGTGACTCCTGTGCTAGAGGCTGCTGTGAGGTTGAAAATTATGAACATATTGTGGTTCATTGCAAGTTTTTTACTAAAATTGTTTCCAAAATCAGAGAGTGGGGATTTGCTATAAACATTTTTCATACTCTTGATGAATGTTTAAGGGAACTTAGAAGACAATCTGGCAGCAATCCTGGATTGGTTAGATTGTACTACACCATGGTTTTCATGAATTGGAAGAACCGTAATCTTGTTAAGCATGGGAAGGATGCAATGTCAACCTCTATGGTGGCGGTGAATGTTATCTATTTAGCTACTTCTAATCTTCATCCTTTCCTAGATAGCTGGGGTGCTAACCTCTCTTGGGAGTCTTTGAATTCTTGGCACCCTCCACCTCTAGATTGGATCAAGATTAACGTTGATTCTTCTTTGCTTTCTAATTATCGGGCTGGTATTGGAGGTATTTTCAGAGATTACAAAGGTAGAGTGCTCCTTGCTTTTGGAAAGAATCCTTTACATTGGGACATTGCTCAATTAGAATTGGAATCTATTCTTGTTCTTCGGGATTTCATACAAGGATGGATGCTTGAGAGTAATGGTGTTATCAATGAAAGTGATAACATCAATGTGATTACTTATATTCAACAATCCTTGAAGAAGACTGATTGGCATTTGGAGGAGAGCTTGAATAATGAGCTTTGCTTTCTTAATGACTTTAATAAAATCATTTTTGACCATGTAAGTAGGAAGTGTAACAAAGTAGCTGATTTTTGTGCTACTTTGGCTTTAGATGGTATTTTTTGTTTGATAGTTCCTCTTTTGGTAGTATACCGTCCACCTAGATGGATTTGATCAAGAAGGACGGCTACCCTTTTATCAATTGTAATTAGTTTACTTTGGTTCATTTTCATTGCAAATTTGCAAATTTCAAAAAAGAAAAAGAAAAAAGAGAGATTGATTCTTAGAATGATAAATTTGGACTTTCAATAGGAGATCAAATTCAAAATAAAAGATGGAGACATAATTGAGAGATTGATTCTCAAATGGGTAAATTTATATTTTGGATGGGAGATTGATTCTCAAACCAAAGATGTAAGATCTAACTAAGAGATCAAACCTAAGATAGCGATAAATTTAGACTTCAAATGGGATATTTATTCCCAAACAAAGGATGAAAACATGACTGAGAGTTTGATTCTCAGAT
>NW_021436565.1:0-276 GCF_001605985.2 Dendrobium catenatum | reverse complement strand
CTTGAATAATTATTATATTTAATTATTTATACACTTAGTACAATATCCAAGAATCCACTTCATGCTTTCATCATATGATCTCGTAATCTCGGCTAAAAAAGCCTACCACGAGCAACTCTCCGTTGCTGAAATCACCAACAACTCCTTCGAACCATCCTTCATGATGGAAAAAATGTGATTCCTATCTTGGTAAATATATGGATTGTTGCTTGATGTATCATGGTGATGTGGTGCCTAAGGATGTTAATGTTGCGATAGCCACTATCAAAACTAAAC
>NW_021436564.1:0-233 GCF_001605985.2 Dendrobium catenatum | reverse complement strand
TTTGCGCCTATTTTTTTTATGAGAGCATCACTCGTGATTCGTGAATTTGCTAATCAAGCACAGAATAGACTTAACATGCAACTACAAAATGTAAATGTGAAAAAAAAAATTCTTGTTTGCAAACTGAGTAGGCCAATTAAAACCATCAAATTTATTTAGGAAGCCTCATCAACAATAATGACTAGTATTGGATGGGGGCACTGCAATGGTTGCCTGACGAGAGGATCCTGCAG
>NW_021436563.1:0-2984 GCF_001605985.2 Dendrobium catenatum | reverse complement strand
TGGATTCGTTCAAACTGGGATAGGCCCCGTGGTTTTTACCCCATTTTTCAGGGGTTTTCCACGTACAAATCTTGGTGTCTCATAAATGCTAGACCCTCTCTCTTATCTGATTGCGTGCCGGATTTTTGTACAACCCTAAGACGATAAACTTTATATTTCTCTACAGCCACGAATACTCCTGGACGCAACAGTTTGGCGCCGTCTGTGGGAACGTGGTTCCCGACTGGGGGGGAACTTTTCCTCCAATCTCAGATTGTTCTTATCAACTTTCTAACATTAGTCATTTTTGCATCATATGCGGACTGGAGGGCAACTTTGACCCCAATTCTGGTAAAAAAGATCCTCCGATGCTTTCTATTTCAAGATGATATTTTGGGAAAATCTCAGCGACATGCAAGGATACTTCCAATCAAATACAAGCTTTATACAGTCCATTGCTGGACTTTTACTTCTTGGGCATGGCCTTAATCTTGACCTTAAAAAGGCAGTAACGATCTAAAGATAGACCTTCTTCACTTTTGATTCAGGATATACGCGGCGTTCTCCCCCTCCCAATCAAAGGTCTCATATTCTTGGTGGATTCTCCCGACCTCTTCCACACAAGTTAACGTCATCGAGTAGGGATCTGACATACAACCTCGGTAAGGTCTCATATTCTTGGTGGATTCTCTCGACCTCTTCCATACAGGTTAACGTTGTCGAGAAAAAGCTCTGACATACAACCTCGGATAGGTCTCACATCATTGGTGGATCCAATATCGGTTAACATCATCGAGCAAAGGCTCTGACAAACAACTTCGGAAAGATTATACATCCTTGGTTAACGTCACCAAATTGCCGTCATTGGACTTCCATCGGACTTCTGCACAAAGTTAAATTTCTACCTGATGTTGAATTTCCTCATGTCGCAGAACTTTTGCCTTGCAGGACTTTCAACGGACTAATACCCGACGTTGTACTTCTACGTGACGCCGGACTTCTACTCATCATCGGACTTCTGCTTGTCGACAAACTTTTGTCGGTCTACTACCCGACGTTGTACTTCTACCCGATGTCGCACTTCTCCTTGTCGTCAAACTTCTGCTCGTCAGCAGACTTCTACTCGTCGTCGGACTTCTGCTCGTCGACAAAATTTTGTCGGTCTTCTACCCAACGTTGTACTTCTACCCGATGTCAGACTTCTCCTCATCGTCGGACTTCTGCTCGTCAGCAGACTTCTATTCATTGTGGAATTCTGCTCGTCGATAAACATTCATCGGTCTTCTAGCCAAGGTCGTACTTCTACCCGACGTCGGACTTCTCCTTGTCGTCGGACTTTTTCTCGTCAGCAGACTTCTACTCGTTGTCAGACTTCTGCTCGTCAACGAACATTCATCGGTCTTCTAGCCAAGGCCATACTTCTACCCAACGTCAGACTTCTCCTTGTCGTCGAACTTCTGCTCGTCAGCGGACTACTACTCATCATCGGCTTCTCGCTCGACTGCTACTCGCAACGCACCCTCGAACTCTCTCCTTTGGCTCCATACTCAATCGTTGACTGCTAATGGGCTTCAACTTGATCGTCCATCGCCAGCAAACTTCTGCTCAAATGGCGAAGAAATTCAGTAAGCTCCTACACGCGAGGAGGGGCACTAATTCGAGCAGGAGAAATTTCCCGCTCGCAAATAATGGAAGCCTCAACCGTCAGAAAGCATAAGGGAAGAAAGAAAAATCCAGTAACTTCTGCACGCGAGGAGGGGCGCTAATTCGAGCAGGGGAAATTTCTCACTCGCAAATAGCGGAAGCCTCAACCGTCAGAAAGTCATGGGAGAAGAAAGAGAAGTCCCGTAACTCCTACGCGCGAGGAGGTGCACTAATTCGAGGAAGGGAAGTTTTTCACTCAAAAATAGCGGAAGCCTCAGCCGCCAGAGAGCTAGAGGGAGAAAGAGAGAGAAGGGGCAATTTTTCTAATGGCCGAAAGGGCCTATTTATACTTTTTTGGAGAGAAGGGGGAAAGTTTCTAGAGTTTCTAAAATTTCAAAATTTTCTAAATTTTTTTGGAATTTTCTGGAATTTTCTAGAATTTTTTCAGATTTTTTAGAATTTTTTTGGAATTTTTCGGATTTTTGGGGGACCCACTCCTTTAAAAAAATTTCAAAAACAAGAAACCGCCGGTCTTAAAATTCAAAAACAAGAAACCGCCGGCCGGTCGATTCAGCCGTCTACACTGTCTATGCCGGACTTTCGGCTCGAATGGTCCGATTTGTTAAGATAGTTGCTATTTGCATGCTTTACATTTTTGCAACTTATGAAGTTTTGATGATTCCAAAATTATTGTTTTAATTTATAGTTATCTCCTAACATTTTTTAGAAGAATTGTATTTGCTCTTGTGTGTACTAATATTTCAGGAAAAATGAACTCCAGACTATGAAGACTTCAAATTAAATTCAGCATGAGATACTTTGTAAAATTTGAAGCTTGCATTTTTCTTAGAAATCAAATTGAAAGGGAGTGATTGCATTTTGATTGAATAAAAACATACACACACACATAAGGAGATCATATAAAATTTATACTGATCGTACGGGACGATATCCGTTCGTACGGGACGATCAGACAGTTATCTCCTATATAGCACATGGAACGAATAGGAACTTGATCGAAAAATTTTTCTAAGTCCTATTCGTCCAGGATGAAATAAATTATCGTCCAGGAAGATTGGTTCACTGTTAAATTTTTGTACAGACGAAATTAAATTATCGTCAATGGCGATTGGTCCTCTGGAAAAATTTTGTACAGACAAAATTAATAATAGTCCAGGACGATCTGGTCTCTGGAAAATTGTCGTCCAAATGAAAATAAAATATCGTCTGTGGCGATTGGTCCTCTGGAAAATTTTCGTCCAGATGAAGTCAAGAATCGTCCAGGACGATCGGTTCTCTATAAAAATGTCATCCAGACGAACATATTTTCGTCCAAACGATTAACCGACTTAGAACAGTTT
>NW_021436562.1:0-263 GCF_001605985.2 Dendrobium catenatum | reverse complement strand
GTAGACCTAAAAAGACTTGGTTAGAAAATATTAGAAATGACATTTCTTTTTTAGATTTAAATGAGAATTTGACTATTAACAGGACACAATGGAGAAAAATGATTCATGTAGCCAATCCCACGAACTGGGATAAAGGCTTGATGTTGTTGTTGTAGTTTACTGATATATTATTTATGATTAATTCATCATTATTATAATGATATAAATTTATAATAATATTTATTTTAGTCATTTAATCCTTATATCATATCACAGAAGCTCTA
>NW_021436561.1:0-219 GCF_001605985.2 Dendrobium catenatum | reverse complement strand
AAAGTGAAATAAACTTTGCGGCCTTAGTATAAGCATATGTATAAATCAATCAAAAATTAAAATATATCTTAAAATCATTTTCAAAACATTAAGACCTAAACTTGAACTAAAATCCCTCAAACCTTCAATAAATCAAAACACTAAATAGTTTTAACTAATTACTCGACATATGACATATCTAAGCCACATAGCCTTCTTCACACACTTTATATGGTTTGC
>NW_021436560.1:0-243 GCF_001605985.2 Dendrobium catenatum | reverse complement strand
ACTTAGGCTTAACAACCTAATTACTAGACTCAACAAAGGTTACTTAGCTTCAGAAACCACATCGTTTATAATAGACTCAAGAAAGGAAAAAGTTTACAAACTGACTTAGACCTAGTCTACCCAATCTTGAGCTTGTTCAAAATGCAGTTTGATCTTTTGGACCTAAAATGTTAGTAGGCAAGGCAGTCACAGAGAAATAGAAGTGTTTTCTATCATCAAAATTATATTCTCTAAAAAATATAT
>NW_021436559.1:0-442 GCF_001605985.2 Dendrobium catenatum | reverse complement strand
CATCCACAGAGTGCAAAAAAGTAAGTAGACACAGCAAGGCAATTTCATTCACAACATGCAGTGAAAACTACAAAAAATCTGGCACACAGCAGTAAAGTAAACACAAGCCTAACCTAGATCTAGAGTTGGTTGTCCTAACACATCATCTAAAGTGTGTGTAGAAGGTCGTATGGCAGGGATAGATCCTAAGGTGGGTGATTAGTTAAAGTTATCTAAAGTTTTGGATTTGTTAAGGCCAAAGAGGGAGATTTAAGTTAAACTTTAAATATTAATAAATTAGAAATTTTAGTTAAATGTATTTTAAGAGTTAATTGATTGCTACCTTTGTTTGACACCAGGGCCGTGAAGTTTATTTCCCCTTCCTTGGGGCTAAGCTAATAGCCTCGTAGGCCTGGGTTACCCAGTAGTCCAAGCTTTCGACCTATATATCCGAACTCAAAGC
>NW_021436558.1:0-528 GCF_001605985.2 Dendrobium catenatum | reverse complement strand
TTCTTTACCTTTCTTGTTCTTCTATGAAAAGCTTTCAGGACTCATTAATTTTTTTGATCTCCCTCTCATGGCTTGTTTGAGCATATCAAAATTTGCAAATAACTATGTGAAATTTGGATAAATTTTGGAAGCTTATTCATTAATAAAAAGAATAATGCTCATCTTTAAATATTAAGGATTGAATTAGCTAGCTTGTCGACATCCATCAATGTAATATTTTTTATTTTTTAATATTTTTGGAAAGTTTAAAATCTTTTGTTAGATTTTTTTTTTAGATCCAGTAAAGTCTATCTCAATGGCTGGCAAAAAATTGGTGCATCATTCATAGCTTGAAAAAGGAAAATATTCCTTTTACAACTTCAATTTAAAATTATCACAAAAAAATATTTTTTGTACAATTTAAAAAACTACTTTTTTTCCTAAGAGTGTTGGCTTTTTAGGCTTTTTTAGGATTGATTTCTTACTGCTACTTAAAATAACTTTCTAGTACAAAAATATTAATTTGTGTACTAAAAAGTTGATTCAATA
>NW_021436557.1:0-485 GCF_001605985.2 Dendrobium catenatum | reverse complement strand
TATCATTAGTGGAATAAAATTGCTGTTTGGTTGTATTATATATATATTGTAATTTACGAAACCATTGGTGTTTTGGATCGCTATCAAGAAGATTAAATTGATACCAAAGCTTGCATCTAATCATTTTTATCTGTTTGGTCATGATAAAATATGAACAGTACTTCAATTTTTATTCCAAATTATCAAACTATAAAAAAGTTGATTATATCAAATAAAATTTTGTTTTACTAATTTATATTTTAAAAACTATAACTCATCAAGTGATCCAAATTAATTGTTTCCATTGCCTTCCATCTAAGGAATATAATTTAGGATCTGTTTGTGATGATTGCAACATTTTATATAGTTGATTGTGAAGTTGTTGTGGAGAAAACAACGTTGATTGCAAAAAAGCAGCCTTCCACCACAGAACCTTCCAAAAAGTACTAAAAAAATAATGAGAAAGTAATACCCAAGTACTATTGTGATTGCAGCCTAAAAAGCAA
>NW_021436556.1:0-264 GCF_001605985.2 Dendrobium catenatum | reverse complement strand
GTAGAAGTCCGCTGACGAGCAGAAGTTCGACGACAGGGAGAAGTCTAACGTCGTGTAGAGGTACGGCCTCAGGCAGAAGGCCGATGAAAGTTTGTTGACGGGCAGAAGTCTAACGACGAGTAGAAGTCCGCTGACGAGCAGAAGTTCGACGACAAGGAGAAGTCCTACGTCGTGTAAAAGTACGGCCTCGGGCAGAAGTCCGATGAAAGTTCGTCGACGGGCAGAAGTCCGACGACGGGTATTAGTCCGATGAAAGGAAGAATT
>NW_021436555.1:0-372 GCF_001605985.2 Dendrobium catenatum | reverse complement strand
TGTGATTTTTGGAAAAAAATCTGTTAACCTGCGGGTTCCTTGGAAATCCTGCGGGCTCTTTCCACCCTTTCTTCTCAGGCTTCTAACCTCTTTCATCTCTCCGCAAGTGCCACTCCACCTGTATCTTTCTTCTCCAAGTGCAGCAACTTTAGGGTGTTGTCATTTTGTTTACAATAGTCGTTTGTATTGGTGTAAGTTTTCTTTTGTTTAGTTTAAATTAAAATGTAAGAGTTTGTTATTTCCTACTTCTCGTCCTTAGTCGATTTTCGACGGTAGAAGTCCGTCGTGTCTTTTGTGATCAAGAGATATAGGGTCCCCTATATTTTTTGACCGCATTAAATGGGTAGAAAAGATAGATCAATTTTTTGAGTG
>NW_021436554.1:0-264 GCF_001605985.2 Dendrobium catenatum | reverse complement strand
AACATGCATGCATGTATAATGATGTATGTATATATGCGGTACTGAAATATCTTTCAATATAAAATCAAATTTGTTTTTGTCTCGGATCGAATAACAAGCATATTCTAGCTTGAAAATTTGTGCATGATTTACTTGAATCACTAGAGAGATTCACAGATGACTGAAGGTATTTTTACATTTACTCCGATCGAGCTGATGCTTCCAATTTTTAGTATCATAGCCTATATGTAGAGGAAACTCAGATTGAGATTTAATTGTATGCCT
>NW_021436553.1:0-229 GCF_001605985.2 Dendrobium catenatum | reverse complement strand
TTGCAATTTCTTTGTCCTCAAAAATAGTTTATGATTAATTTGACATCATCATTCTTTTGTATTTCAATTGAAATAGTCATTTTATAGCCTTAATTAGGAATTTGGTACAATGATTAAAGTCAAACTCTCTATTGATTGCTCATCTTTATATTTGTCCAAGTGTAAAGTTATGATTTACTTTGAATTTGGGTCCAAATTGTTCAAGTCACTTGAGTTTGAATGTTCAATA
>NW_021436552.1:0-247 GCF_001605985.2 Dendrobium catenatum | reverse complement strand
TTCTATCACACAACAAGCACGATGCATTCCTCCACTTCAATCATCCAACTTAAATTCTACCATTAATATCCCCATCTATTTCACCATCACTCTGAACAATAGACCTAAGATAACTAAGACGTGTACTCTTATTAATGACTCGATCACCCAAAGTCACAATCCCCCCACAAGAACTTACTACTTACTAAAATTTGCACTCCATATATTTAGTTTTAAATCTATTCAAACGAAATCCTTTAGACTCTAA
>NW_021436551.1:0-433 GCF_001605985.2 Dendrobium catenatum | reverse complement strand
ATATTATAATGTCGTATCCGCGCCGTATCCGTATCCTGTATTTTTAAGAATTGACGTCCTGTATCCGTATTGTGTCGTATCCGTGTCGCCGTATCCGTATCTGTGCAACATAGTTTGACCTTCATTGCCCGTCAACTATGATCTCTTACCGCCACATGTCCTATCTAAGGGTGTATATGGTTTTGTTTACTTCCAAACCAGCTAGTAGTTAAAACCAAATTAAACCAAAGGTTCAGTTTCTATTTGGTTTTTCGGTTTAAGAGCCAAGTCTTTTTAAATTGGATTTTTGGTTTGATTTGATTTGATTTTAAATGGTCTTCAACTATTTGGTTTGGTTTGGTTTAATAAATTTATTCTAAACATCCGGCAAAGCATGCTACGTTTTGAAGTGTTCAGTAGGCATATTTTGGTAAAACCAACTATTCATTAATAG
>NW_021436550.1:0-227 GCF_001605985.2 Dendrobium catenatum | reverse complement strand
TCCATCCGACAGGAAGGGAAAGTCGTCAAGGAGAGAAGTCGAACAGCCACGAAGGAGCCGAAGAAGCGACGCGTACAATTATACATCTCATGCGAAGCAACGAAGCCGAACAGCAACCACGAAAAGAGAAGATGATAGGCAACCCTCGACACCTCTAGTTATCGTTGATTAACTTATTTAATATAATTTAAAATATTAATAATTAAGTAACTTAATTAAATAATTAC
>NW_021436549.1:0-328 GCF_001605985.2 Dendrobium catenatum | reverse complement strand
CGAGCCGCTCGATTCAATTATAAGAACGTCATATTTGAAAACCGTTTGGTGACTCGAATTATGGTTTGAACTTTCCAATAGCGCTTCGGGCCCTTGATTTGAACTCATTTGGGCTCGGATTGAGTCGAATTTGGTGTCGTTGGGTTAGTATTTCTGAAACGCTCAGTTTGATTGTAAGTTTGATGAAATTGTAGTTCAGGTGATCCCGAATTTAATTTTTGAAGTTTCCGGGTTGATTTTGCCTCTAGATTTGTGCCCGGTCAATATAATTTTTTTGAGGATATAGCAATTATTATTATTATTGATACAGCATCACAAAATTAGCTTG
>NW_021436548.1:0-221 GCF_001605985.2 Dendrobium catenatum | reverse complement strand
GAGCGAGAAGGACCAATTTGTGAAAGGTAACTTTATGACTTTCTTAGGAAGAGATTTTGCCAGAAACCTTCCTATAGGAAGACTGATAATCTGAACACAAACAGAACTGATAAACAGCTGGTTTGTTCTGTATCCAAATAATGTGTTTGCAAATGAGAGTAAAGCGCATGATATCACACCAAGCACCCATACACGCCAAGTTAGTACTGTGAGAGTTGGAT
>NW_021436547.1:0-480 GCF_001605985.2 Dendrobium catenatum | reverse complement strand
AGAATGGAGAAGCATGTGTCTGATCTGGAGAGGGGAAACGAGGACTCGTCGAGCTGGGAGGAGGGAAGTGGCCAGGGAAGTATGGAGGTACAATAGGAGGTGGATCTAAATGTCCCTGACCCTGCTCTTGTGAATGTTGCTGGCTCCTAACAGGTGGTGGCGGTGGTGGTGTAGGTAGATCTAGTGGAACTGAAGGCCCCTCACCTACCTCGCCTGTGTGGGTCTGCTAGCAGTAATCTTCTTCTGGCGAAACTTTGAGGCAAATGATTTACGAAGAGGATCGTCGCCTGAAGCCACATGCAATATAAAAAAAAAACAATTACTAAAGCATTGAAAAGCAGTTAATAAAGCAGTTAATAAAGCCGTTAATGAAGCAGTTAATGAATTACGAGAAGCAGTTAATGAATTACAAAAAGTAGTTAATAAAACAGTTAATAAAATAATACAAAACATTAAAATTCTACAATTCTAAATTATAAA
>NW_021436546.1:0-284 GCF_001605985.2 Dendrobium catenatum | reverse complement strand
AAGAAGAGAAAAAAATAGATTACAGACTGACTCAACCATAAACCTACGCACTCTTGAACTGGCTTTGTTTGTTCGTCCGATCTTCGATTCCTGAAAAGTTAGAAGCAACAAGCAGTCTAAGAGAAATAGTGTTTGTTAATCATCAAAACATAAGCCATGAAAATAGATTTGCAACAATCTCTCCCTTTTTGATGATAGCAAACACAAGTAGGAAAATATCCAAAAAAAGTCCATTAAAATTTCAAAATTACAAACCCAACAACTTTTCCTACCTTACCCTACTC
>NW_021436545.1:0-287 GCF_001605985.2 Dendrobium catenatum | reverse complement strand
AATAAAGCAAAATCTGGGCAAAATCAGCCCCAAAACAGTGGATTGCAGCAAGGGAAATAAAACCAAACTAATACAAAGCAAGATACAAGTGATCCTCTATTCGAGAGGAGGATCGTTCTCTCCCAATCTCTAGACGCAAAGTCTAGAGCCCTCAAACCTCAAAAGATTCCAAGAGAAACTCAAATCTAAGCATACCCCTCCCTTCCCCCTACCTTTCCTATTTATAAGCTCTCCACCGCCCACCCCTTTTCTAAAAAAATAATATTCAAATAAATTTAAATCCAAGG
>NW_021436544.1:0-450 GCF_001605985.2 Dendrobium catenatum | reverse complement strand
CCCTTTTGGTTAGCTTGGGACTAAGTTCATAGGGCTTAACATCCCTAACGAACTTTCACGGTCTGTATAAAAGATGGGTGGATAGTTTAGACATTAAAATTCGGGATCGACAACTAGAGAAGTTCCTAAGTGATTCCACATTTATGAGTGGTACTATGCTTCTAATACTAATACAATTAAATTTTAATCTTAATTAGTTGCTAATACAATTTATGCTGGTTAAAGTCTCCAAATCAGGGATGTATGTAATTTTAAAAAGGCTTATAAAATAATTTTTGAGAATGACTAAACTTCCCCCGGTCCGGTACTTCATCCACATAGGCCAGATTATCTAGACTCTTCCCGCAGGCGGGGAAGTTGTCTAAAAGAAGAGAGAATGCATGTATGTCACCCCGGACGATTCCGGCTATTTTCTAGAATCGTTATATTTCTATGTGAGTTATTCTTAAA
>NW_021436543.1:0-475 GCF_001605985.2 Dendrobium catenatum | reverse complement strand
GGGATCAAATGCCAATGGATGACTGAGATTTTGACAATAACATCTATAAAGACATTTTAATCTTCACTTACATTTGCTGTGCAGAAATTTCTGCATGCATTTAGTGAGCATTAAGTGTTGATTTTGGGATTTTAAGTGCTGCCCTCTTTGTTATAACTTGTCTAGTTGTCTAGGATCACTTTGCACTTTGTTTAGTTGCCGTCCAAACACTTCCTGCAACATTTAGTGTGCTGTAGGTTCATCGTTTAGGTGCCTAAGTGCTGTCTCTCACTTCCCCACTTCATCATTTGCATATAGAACCTTAAGCCTTACGTGTAGATTGTTGTCCTTGAGTTTCCTGCACCTTTTTCCTTCAGATTAAGCGTGTTCCTTTAGGGTTTAGCCGCTGTTTTCCGACTAGAACCCCTCCTAAGTCACCCATAGTGTTTAGGAATGGATCCGGAACAACTTAGCAGGACCTTAGACCTGTTGGTAG
>NW_021436542.1:0-318 GCF_001605985.2 Dendrobium catenatum | reverse complement strand
CCAGATCAAGATGGCACCTGAAGATGAGAAGCATACATCATTCAGAACGCCCATCGGCATATTCTGCTACACGGTCATGCCCTTCGGCCTGAAAAATGCTGGTGCCACCTACCAGCGGGCGATGACTCACATATTTGATGATTTGATGCATCAAAAGGTTGAGTGCTATGTAGATGACCTTATTGTTAAAAGCCTTGGCCGAAAATATCACTTAAAAGATCTCAGAATTATATTTGAGAGAAACAAAAAGTTTGATCTGAAGATGAACCCTCTCAAATGTTCTTTTGGGGTCTCCTCCGGCAAATTCTTGGGGTATGT
>NW_021436541.1:0-952 GCF_001605985.2 Dendrobium catenatum | reverse complement strand
CCTTGATCTGATTCGTGAAAACCTTCGGGCAATAAGGGAGATGAGGATGTTGTCGGCAACCATACCGAGGTACTCTTCTTCTTCTTCGATCTCATCATCTGCTTCACGCAGACGCCGTCACCCCCACCACGATTACCCTCCGCTCGAGCTCCCTCTCCGATGGCGTGACCCGCCACCAAGATACCCGCCGCTCGATCGTTCAATGCGATGGCCAGATCCTTTGCCCGATCGCACAGTTCGTAACCACCCCAGGTCTGGCTTCAACGATTCGTATCCGTTCCAGCATCATCCGCCTCCCGCAGATATGAATCTTTGCACACCGCCAGCGAGCTCAACTCCGATTCTGCCTAATGATTCGCATGCATTTTCAATGCTCCAGCGAAATGCGCTCACTGGTCCGACAGCCGGCCTACTCCACTCGTCGATGCCGGCAGCAGCCACGGTTGAGGCCGAAGATTCTTTCGTCGTTCATGTCCTTTCCGCCCAGGTGAGTACCGCTCAACACAGTCACTGCATCATTTATCTCCGGTCAAGTCCAGACCAATATCGCGATTTCGATCTGAGAGCCCTGCGAGGAGCCTACCTCAGGCTGTTGAGTTTCGGCATAATCACCGGAGAAAGACCCAGATATATAATGGTGAGAACATCCATACTACAGTTTATATGAATGTTGATGGGGAAGAAATGAGCAAGGATGATGAAGATGATAGCAAGGTAGATCTGGAGATGTCAGAGGATGACGATGAAGAGGAGGGGATGGATTTCCCGTGGTCGCCAGATCCGGGAGGAACCATTCAGCTGTTGCTCCCACTCAGTGTAGCATCGACGCCTCCGCTCATACAGGATCAGTTTCCCCGCTTTCTTGACTTCTCTGCAACGAAGACAGAGAACCCACTCTGCTCTCGCCATTTTGCACCAGGTATTGAGCTCCATCTCTCACGACCAGATTCCA
>NW_021436540.1:0-210 GCF_001605985.2 Dendrobium catenatum | reverse complement strand
GAATTTTTAAGCCATTTCTGGACATATTTGTGATTGTATTTATTGATGACATTTTGATTTATTCAAGTGATAAAGAAAGCCACTCCAGTCATCTGCAAGCAGTGTTGCAAACATTAAAGGAGAACAAGTTATATGCCAAATTTTCAAAGTGTGAATTTTGGCTAAGCAGTGTTAATTTTCTGGGACATGTGATTAGTGGTGAAGGGATTT
>NW_021436539.1:0-219 GCF_001605985.2 Dendrobium catenatum | reverse complement strand
CATTCAGTCTTCTTTGGAAGAGAAGATTCATAAAGCTTAGAAGTCAAACGCTGAATATTTGAAGTTAATTGATCAGATCAAATCTGGTAAGAAACTTGAACTACGAATTTTTTATTCTGGTATCATTTTCTGTAAGAATAGGATGTGGATTCCAATATTTGGAGATATGAGGAAAGAGATTCTGCAAGAATCTCATTATTCAGGCTATATCATTCATCC
>NW_021436538.1:0-245 GCF_001605985.2 Dendrobium catenatum | reverse complement strand
TTCCCTTGCCCTGTCATAACACAAACCCCCTTCGAATTCCCCTCTCCTTCCTTCAAATTTAACACCTCAGCAGCCATAATATCCCTCCCGGCGTTCCCAATCAGCACCTCTTTGCTCCGCCACTCCATGCCCATGCCTTTCCCCATACCTACCTCCTCTATCCTCCCTCTGGAAAGGCTCCAGATAGGGTTTCCTTCTTTCTCTCTCCACGATCTCCACCTCATCTTCCTCCCTACGAATTTCAA
>NW_021436537.1:0-607 GCF_001605985.2 Dendrobium catenatum | reverse complement strand
CCAGTTTTGCTTGTAGGGAGCTTTGATATGGGTTAACAAAATCTAAATCTTGAGACCTCTTTAGTTAGCAACTTGAGTAGGTCAGTTCATATATTCAAATCATTTTCAAGAAAATTTACATAGATGATCAATCTAACTAGAATTATAATGGTGTTGGTTTTGCATTATTGGGTTTCACGTATCTAATCTAATTGAGATGCATAAACAAACCATTATCCAAATATCTTCAACTCTCTTTTGAGTATCTTCCAATTTGAATGAGATTCTAGACAGGATCCTGACACTGGATGATCTATAGTGATATTTATGGATATAAAAATCACTTTTCTATATATTCAAATTTTTGAAACTAAACTAAGGGACATCCCTTAGTTGGTTCTGCGATGATTGTCTAATATTCTCATTCACTATTGAATAACTATAACTTCCAAATTTAATTATATTATTGACTGAACTAGGATGTTAGAAAATGAGGGGTTCTATCCTTAGTGATGTCGATGATATCTTTGTTTAAATCTTTGTCAAACTTCAAAACAAAATCAAGCTACAATTTGACTAAATCCATAATTGACTAATCTTAGATGCTAGAATTGGAGGGATTCTATTC
>NW_021436536.1:0-225 GCF_001605985.2 Dendrobium catenatum | reverse complement strand
GGTTCGGGTTGACCCGAATAGTGCCGGGTCATTTCCAGGTTCGACCCAAACCCGACCCGTGACCCGAAATTGACACCCCTACTTATGTATATATGTGAAAATCCTGAGATAAGTTTAGAGTAATTTTTTTCAAGTTTATGATAAATTTGCGGCCTCCTGTGAAAAAAATAACACATGGATATGCCACCATTACAACAACAACAACATCAAGCCTTTATCCCACTA
>NW_021436535.1:0-1556 GCF_001605985.2 Dendrobium catenatum | reverse complement strand
TTCCTGTTGGAGAACTTTCATGAATTTATCCCACGTTGATAAGATTTGTTGTTCGTTTTACATCGGAAGAAGTCATGGTGGTTTTCATATGGGAAAGTTTTATGTGTCTCTTTGTTTGAAAGGTCCTAGAAGCTGTTTCAGGGATTGGGAATTTTATGAATGGTTTGATACTTGATGGGGAGATTTGGTATTGGAAGTCTCCTTGAGTTTTATTACAACGAAATGAATTTTCTTGGGTGAGTTTTCGTCTTTTCATTTGCATTTGATTCTAAAGATGGGTTTATAGAAATATGAGTTGAAAAACTTGTTTGGGTTTTGATTTTAGTATTGGTTTTCTTCCTTGCTACTCTGAGTTTTATGTGGGAAGTGATATGGGTAATTGTGTCAAGTATTCCAAGCACTTTCTTAAAACATGGGAAGATTCAATTGCATCAAAATTTCCTTCCTTTTATTTGCATTTGGCTCAAATGACGAATTGGAGTGAAGGATGTGTTGAGGGCATGTTTGGGATTTAAAAAGACACGCCTAAGTATGAGATGCTTATATAATTTAAAAATAAAAAATAGAAATCATTTTTAGTAATAATGTTTGAGAGTTTCTAAGATTTGAAAAGTCCTAGAGAGCAAATGACCAAGCTGGTGTCCAAGACCAACAAAAAGAGGTACATCTTTGTTTAATTGCATTCTATTCTGATTATTTACATATTGAACATGAACCTGCTCTCACCCAATCTTCCACTCTTTTCTTTTTTCTTTGCGAGGGACCTTTGGAGAGCAAAGGAAGAAGGACCTTTTGGAGCACTAGATCAAGGAGCATGGACAATCGGATCTAAGCATCAGTCGCCCCTGTTCATTCTGGTTGGGGCGCTACGGGCGGAACTACCGGGTCGTAGCCCCGGTGCTATAAGTTTCCAAGAACTTAGAAGCCTTTAGGAGCCCTTTGTGTGCGCGCTTCCCCACCCTTTATAATCTTATAGAAACTTCATTTATAATGATGATTTCTTTTTTATTTTAGATCCCTGTATCCATTGACACACGTGCGTATGTATAAAGGGTTAGAAATAAACTTCAGTTTGTTCCCTACAACATTAGTGACATCTAAGGACAAAAACTAAGGATCGAGTCTTATATAACATAGACTTAGGATGCATGTTCCTTTTAGGATAGAGAATTTAAAACATAGAAAACTTAGAGACACATTTTCCTATGATTTGTGTGTCTTAATCTATTAATAACTAATCAATAAAATCGATCATACTCTGAGTCAAAATGCACTAAAACACTTAATTTTTAATTAAACAACAATTAACATGCATAACCACTAAATGCAAAACTTGAACATGCACTTAAACTACGTCTAACCAACCTATTAATCAACCTTTATTAAACCTAAAACTTAAAAGATGTGGACTAAATCAAGAGAGTAAACCTAAACTAAAACTTGTTAAAATAAAAGACCTTCGAAACCAGAACTTGAAACAAACCCTCTTATAATTAATTACACATATGAACTAAAACACCTATAACATTAAATGCAAAAGAGTTATAACATAACTA
>NW_021436534.1:0-361 GCF_001605985.2 Dendrobium catenatum | reverse complement strand
ACTCAAGTAGGGCTCGGTCCATTCCACCAGCTTCACATATTTGTTTCTACTAGAAGTTGTCTTCTTCTGTGAAGAATCGGTGTTTGCATCGTCAAGACCAAAAGGTGGAGGAACATGGGCCATAAACCCAAAAGGAGGAATACCATCAGACCATCCTGGAATTTGCTTTGTCAAGGACAAAGATTCTGCATCTTTCTCTGTCTTAGGCTCAGCTTTTGCAGCTATAGACTGTTGCTTCTCCAAATCAAGTTGCCGATCACCAATGGAAAGGAGCATCGAGATTGCTCCTGGCGTCACTGTCTTCGGTGCGGAAATGCGTTCGTCGCCAGGCGCTGAAATGCTCTCGTCTCCAGGCATGGAA
>NW_021436533.1:0-217 GCF_001605985.2 Dendrobium catenatum | reverse complement strand
CACTTGCGTGTGCGAGAGTCAGACGGTACAGATGAAGGCGGATGTCGAGTCAGACACATTCATGAGACGAGCACAGGTAGCCTGTGTGGATCGTTCATGTGCGAAATCCTCACGAATTGTTACAACCCATTTCTCCGAGATGTCTTTCCACTTCTGGTTGATTTGGCCACCCTATGTGGGAACCTGGAGCCACAGAATAGCCGAACCACCTCGTGTT
>NW_021436532.1:0-699 GCF_001605985.2 Dendrobium catenatum | reverse complement strand
TCTCCTTCCCTTTATCTTTATCAGGGATTCCTTTCTTCGGTGGAGACGGTAGTGTTTTACCACTCCTTAATTGCACTTGGACAATTTCTTCCTGTTCGGACTCATTTAACGGTGTATTATCTTCAGAATCGATCATTGCCTCCTTTGGAGATTCGTCTGTTGATTCAGAGCTGCTGCCCAAATTCACCTGTTCCATCTGCGAAGTGATATCAGGCTCTGATTCATCATCTTCTGGAAAATATAAATCCTCTTGTACACTGTAATCCATTGGTGATATCATCATACAGGACTCAGAGGGTGCTTCTTTTTCCTTTTTAGCCCGAGTTACCGATGTTGTTGATATAACTCGACAAGTTTCTACGAGAAGTGTATCTTCATCATCTTCTTTTTCTTCTTCAATTTTGAGTTCTGTCATAAAATCAGCCAGCTTAATGGGGCGTCTAACAGTCTGATAATATTCATCTAAACTATCAATAACCCTTTGGGTTGCTGTCTTTTTCTCCCTAGGCTTCTTCAATTTGGTCTTCTTCTTCAAGGATTTCACCTTCCCAGACTTCGAAGTGCCAGCTTGGTTAAGGAGTTGCTTAGAATTGGACGCTCGCATTGTAGGTAGTGCTTTGAGATCTATCACTGGCTCTGTGGGAGACTTCCACTTCACACCTGAAACACCCTCAAGCTGTTTCAGCATCTTCACTGTTT
>NW_021436531.1:0-205 GCF_001605985.2 Dendrobium catenatum | reverse complement strand
AAGATCTTGATCACCGTTGTCGTAGGTGACACTTATATTTGTGTCCACCGTGGTTCGATGTGCTTACGAAATACCCACAGTTGTTATCCACAAGTGGCTTGTGTTTGCTGGCGGAGGACCGTCGTATCAGCTACGAGCTCCTAGGAGTATTCGTAGGAGAACCCTTACTTTTGCATTGAAACCACCTTTCACCAATCTCAGGTGG
>NW_021436530.1:0-359 GCF_001605985.2 Dendrobium catenatum | reverse complement strand
TCTCCCAACCTCGAGCCTATAGGTTGCTAATGGAAGGCTTATACCTATTAGACAAGGGAAACAGGTGAAACCAAGGTAGGGAATACCTAACCCTGGGTCTAAGGAAGGGCGTCACTAATTATTAGATGACTATGGCTCCACAAGAGGGGGGGTGAATTGGGGTTTTCAAAATATTTATTAAAATAAGATGATTAAAATAATTTTAATGCTGTTTAGAAAAGAATAAGTAGCCACATAATTCTTATAACAATGATAAAGAAAAATATATGCAAGAAATGAAAATAAGAGGCATAATATTTTTGTATGGTTTGGCCTAGATTCTAATCTGACCTATCTCCACACTAGCCAACTCTCATACT
>NW_021436529.1:0-506 GCF_001605985.2 Dendrobium catenatum | reverse complement strand
GGCGCATTTGTTACCCCAAAGGCATAATTAAATTTTATTAATGAGCATACCTTATACCAAAAGCCGTCTTCGTTACATCTTCCTCTTCCAAGATATCATAACAATCTTATATAATATGGAAACACCATCTAATCCACCTAACAAATCATAATTCTTATGTCGATAATATTTAAATATTACCTAGTTTAATTCCTTAAAGTCTTCACGTATCCTCATTTTTCCATCATTCTTCTTCATAAACAGAACTAGTGCACCCCACAAAAAATACTCGATCTTATAAAGCCTCAATCCATTATCTCTTATAATTATACATTTAAGTCTTATAACTTCTTATTTGTCATCCTGTATGAAGCCTTAAAAATAAAAATAAAACCTATTAGTATCTCAATTGAACTCTTCTTTAGTGTCATGTGAAAGTCTAACAAATTCTTCATGAAATTCATCAAAAAAATTCTTTCAACTCATTAGAGATCTCAATTGATTTTGAATTTATTTTCTTACCCCTC
>NW_021436528.1:0-1148 GCF_001605985.2 Dendrobium catenatum | reverse complement strand
AGCATATTATAAGGGATATGTATAAGAGTGTAAGTAGTGTTATCAATTTTTGAGACGACTTGAAACCCGACTCGGACCCCATCCGAAAAAATTCGTGTTCGGGTTGACTTGATTAGCAAATGGGTCGGGTTTGGGTTTGGATTTTTGACCCGTTTCAAAAATGGGTCGGGTTCGGGTTGACCCGGATGCCCAAAATCAACCCAATAATGACCTAAAAGTCAGAGTAAATTCCGGATTTCCGCCCGCACTCGCACAGTCCCGCTGACTCGGACTTCGCAGCCGCGCGCTCATGAGTTGCGACTCCGCCTACACTCGCCGACTCATGGTCCCGTAGACGACTCTGCCCGCCCTCACGGACCCACTAGCTTTGCCCACTGCCGTGCACTCGTGACTCGGACTCTGACTCTGCCCGCGCTCACGATCCTGCACTCTTGGACTCTGCCGCTGTCGTGACTCGGACTATGACTCTGCTACTCGCACTAGTGGACTGGCTCACGCTGCTTTAGCGATTCAGCCAAATCTACTAAATTCGGGTCAACCCGGCAACCCGTGCTGGCCGGGTTCGGGTTGAAATGTTTGACCCGTTTGCAAAAAGGGTCGGATTCGGGTTGACCCGTATGCAAACGGGTCGGATTCGGGTTGACCCGTTTAGATCCAAGTCAGCTCGGGTTTGACCCGAACTAGACCGATCGACCCGAATTGACACCCCTATATGTAAGTGAGTAAACCTCCAATAACTTTAATGTTTAGCAATCGGGCCAATGAAATATTGAAGGAAAGTTCATAATAAAAATTGCATGTAAAAATTTTATAATATAAAATTAAAAAAAGGTTGCATCAATCTGAAGTTGCAAATGAATGTTGTGGTAGGAAGATGCAATCTTTCTTCCGAACTTTCAATAATTGTATGTCCCGCTTTTTAAGTCCTTAAACCTCTTTATAAAGAGGAGCTATGGTCTCACATCAGAAAATAACTACTTCCACCATACCAAAAAGAAATATTTTATTATGATATATTTTGTAAAGGCTCATTATAAGAAGGATGGCAAGACTTAGTGATCAAGCTCCAACACATCCGATTATTTCCCCGTTGTACTGATGTGCAAACGTGGAGACTCCAAACCATTAGAATCAAAATATCAATGTTA
>NW_021436527.1:0-231 GCF_001605985.2 Dendrobium catenatum | reverse complement strand
TTTGTCCGTCTCGGCAAACTATTGCGGAGGGCGGATGAATTTTGCTTTAAGTGCGTTGATGGATTATTTCATTTTTAAATATTTTTGGGTTTTGGAACTTTTTTTTTTTTAGTTTTGGATTTTTATGAGTATTTTAGGTGGAGCTATGGAATATTTGAAATAAAACTTTGGATATTTGGGAGATCTTTGAAAATATTTGGGAACCCTTCCGGTTGAGATCTGCATTCAACA
>NW_021436526.1:0-372 GCF_001605985.2 Dendrobium catenatum | reverse complement strand
ATATTATTTTTTTCAACTACTTTATATTATATTATATAATATAATTTTAATTAGTTAATTAAAATTTAAATAAAACAGATAAAATTAAAATTTTAAATAATGCATATAATAAACTATAAAAAAGCTGAGGGCTTTGACCATTTGTATTTTGATATTGACTTGATTCTTATTCATATCTTAATGATTCTTCTTTATTAGTTTTTGGGTGGAAAAGAATATCTAATTAAACACAAATTAATACATTTAAATTTAGAAATAATAAATGTTGAGTCCTGGAGTATTCGCGACGGTAGAGAAATATTTAGTTTAACGCTTTAGCATTGTACGAAAATCCAGCACGCAATCAGATAAGGAGAGAGGGTCTAGCATTCA
>NW_021436525.1:0-244 GCF_001605985.2 Dendrobium catenatum | reverse complement strand
GGGTTGTTAATTAAGGCAGCTTCATTAGCCAATCATCCTGGATGATACTTGTATCGTCCTGGATGATATGCTCAAAAGAGAAAGATATTATCGTCATAAATAATTAAGGTATTCTGTATTTTTGGCAATCGGCCTGGACGATATTCACAATTATACCTTAATTAATCAGACAAATCAAGGAAGTAATTAAGGATTATTAATCTTGTTATCATCCTGGACGATCGCAGCATCGGCCAGGACAATC
>NW_021436524.1:0-332 GCF_001605985.2 Dendrobium catenatum | reverse complement strand
TCGTGGGTAGGGTAGTTCTTCTCATGATTTTTCAATTGCCTAGAGGCATAGGCAACTACCTTCCCATGCTGCATCAGAACACATCCTAAACCCCTTAGAGATGCATCACTAAAAATCTGAAAACCATCACTGCCTGAAGGGATAGTAAGAATCGGTGCAGTCGTCAAACGAGTCTTCAACTCTTGAAAAGCTTCCTCACATAGACTGCTCCACTCAAACTTAACTGCCTTCTGAGTCAATCTACTCAAGGGTGCAGAAATCTTAGAAAACCCCTCTACGAATCTTCTGTAGTAACCAGCTAGCCCAAGAAAACTCCGTACCTCTGTCACTGT
>NW_021436523.1:0-249 GCF_001605985.2 Dendrobium catenatum | reverse complement strand
TCTAGAAGAATCATTAATCTAATTTCCCATAAATAACTTGTCATGCCTAGAAACTATGAACCTCTATAAAAAAAATGTTGGCCTCAACCAATATACCATAACCTACACTCTATATGGATCTATAAATATCCCTTTCTTGCTCACTACATGAACCAAAAAAGCTAAAATTTTTTGGCAAAATAAACATTTACAGAACTTAACATACGATTGTAGTTATCTCAAAGTCTTCAATGTGAGCCCCAAATTGAC
>NW_021436522.1:0-648 GCF_001605985.2 Dendrobium catenatum | reverse complement strand
CAATAAGTTGTTTTCTTCTTCATGCAGATGGGCTATTGTTGAAAGATGCATAGAACTTCACTTGAGAATTCGCAAACACATTCTATTCACTTGTATGCAAGTTGCAAATCAGGTAGCATGGCATTTCACTATGGGTTGTCCATTACTTTATACAAGTAGGCTATTGTGCAATAACGAATCTCTTATTACGGTTCATAAGAGCTTGCACCTATTAAAGATCATTTATATTTGTTTGAGGATAGAACTTTGTGTATGTGTCATGTGATAGGTCTCTTATGATGGTTCATAGGTATTTTTATTTGCTGCACATCATCCTCCCCTACTTGTAATGGATCGATGTATTTTCTTGCTATTTGAATGCTAGTTGATCGTATTGATGTTGTAACATCCACAACTTGTTGACTACCACTTGTATATATATTATTGTGCATATGACAAAGTTTCTGTCATTGCCAATGGGTGTTTGCATCTACTACATTCCTTCCAATATTTTCTTGTAGATATCATGTTGTACACATGATAGGCCTTCTATAGTGGCTCGTAGGTAGCTTGCATCTATTATAATCCTCATGTACTTATTGTGATCTTTAAACCCCTACTCAAAAATATCACATCATGTGCATGTCTATTTACATAGGGGATTCAACA
>NW_021436521.1:0-222 GCF_001605985.2 Dendrobium catenatum | reverse complement strand
TAATAAAAATAAAAATCATTGAGAAGTTTAAGCTTATGTTTTTACAATTAAAAATATATGTAATTATGGAAAAATATGCTTTCTATCAAGGCTTTTAAAACCGGACCGAACCGGCCGGCAGGCCGATTACGGGTCTCTAAAGAACCGTTTTCGCATCGAACCGGCCTCGGACCGGTCGAACAGCTGGTTCGACCGTCGAACCGGAAAACCGGCTCCGGTTTT
>NW_021436520.1:0-220 GCF_001605985.2 Dendrobium catenatum | reverse complement strand
CAAAAAGCATTTGGAATTAATTGATGAATATAATGCAATAAAAGCTTCACACACCTCACTTAAGTTTGATCTTAAGAAATCTAAAGAGATTGAGAAAAAGTTGAGGATTGATAATGATGCATTAAAAAGAACAAATTTGAGGATTCAAAATGATTTTGATACATGTAAGAAAAATCGGATGATGTCTACTTTTGATCCTAAGCCAGAACCTAGGAAGAGG
>NW_021436519.1:0-264 GCF_001605985.2 Dendrobium catenatum | reverse complement strand
TGGATTTTTTAAATCTAAAAAATTATGAAAAAATCCCAAAAAATTCCGAAAAATTCAAAAATTTTTGAAAAATTCAAAAATTCTGGAGAACTCTAGAAACTTCCCCTCTTCTCCAAAAAAAAACTATAAATAGGCCCCCAATGCCTTTAGAAAAATTGTCTTTCCTCTTCTCTTTTTCCTCTTTTCTTCTCTTCTTCTCCCTCTATCCTTACAATTGAGGTGTTTCTTTGGTCTTCCAAGGCCCCTCTCTCTGCAAGGAAGTCT
>NW_021436518.1:0-204 GCF_001605985.2 Dendrobium catenatum | reverse complement strand
TCATCTCATTGCATGTTTTAAGAAGAGAGCTAACTAAATATGAAAGAGTGAATAAAATTTTGAAATGAATGCCTTCTTATTTTATTTCTAAGATTATTATAATTACTGAATCTAAGAATTTGAATACTTATTCTATTGATAACTTACTTGGGTCACTCATTACATATGATGAAGGAGTGAATAAAAAATACCTTTATGCCGGTG
>NW_021436517.1:0-238 GCF_001605985.2 Dendrobium catenatum | reverse complement strand
CCCTTAAGTAAAAAAAAAAAAAAAAAACTAAATTCTTAAAGATCTAGTCGCATTTAGATGTAATGGTTGGAATTTTATTTACAAACTTCATATTTAAGCGTGCTTATCTCGGAGAAATCCTGAGATGGGGTGACATTCTATTAAGTTTTACCAACTTGATTAAATTGTGAAATCCTTAGGCCAAAACAAATAATATCTCGGTAGTTAAAAGTTTGTGCTGTTACAAATGGTATCAGAG
>NW_021436516.1:0-762 GCF_001605985.2 Dendrobium catenatum | reverse complement strand
GCCAAGAAACAAACAACGATTGCAAGATCATCTACTGGGGCTGAATATTGTGCTATTGCTACCGCCGCAACCGAAATTATGTCGCTATGTCGTCTACTCGTCTGTTACATGAATTCGACTGCACACAACATTTTTCAACTATGCTATAATGTGCAACACCTCTGCAATAGCCCTCGCCAATAATCACGTCTATCATGCTCACACAAAGCATATAGATATCGATTGTCACTTTATTAGAGAATGTATAAAAAATAATACTATTTAATTTCATCATATTGCCTCAAAGGACCAACTAGCAAACATCTTTTAAAAAGCTTTAACCATCTCTAGATTTAACTACCTCATTCCCAAACTGATTGACAAGTCCATGTCATCTGCTTGCAAGAGCATGTTAACATATAAACAAAAAAAGTACACTTCTTAACAGCTGCCATGGTTAAAGCTTATGCGGTCCTCCATTTAGTTTCTATAAATACTCATACATTATTTGTATTCTGCTAATAATAAGAAATGAATATTTCTCTTTTAGCATTTCCTTTATTACCCTTATTCCTTGCTCGCCTTACGGCTACCGCAGGATAACAAACGGCATCCACGAACATCTACGGAGGATATTGATATATATTGGAAATTTGGGCTTACACAATAAAACACTTTTAATTTTCTTTTTTTTTTTTTCAAGAAATGTATTTAAAAATCCATTTCAGATTAAACTATTCTTAATGATGTAAAGATAATAAAGAAAAAGAAATTACAGGTGGC
>NW_021436515.1:0-218 GCF_001605985.2 Dendrobium catenatum | reverse complement strand
AACTTATACGGACATATATCAAATCAGAATCAGACAAATCAGAACAAACAGATCAACAGAATCGTACAGATCAGAACATAACAGATACGAACATATATCGAATCAGAAGCAAATCAGAACAGATCAGAATATCTAATCAGAACAAACAGAACTGTACGGAAAACAGATGTCATATCAAATAAGATATCAGATATCAGATATATAATTAATAGCTAAAC
>NW_021436514.1:0-292 GCF_001605985.2 Dendrobium catenatum | reverse complement strand
CTACCCGGCCACCAAGTAGCGTCGGTCTTTTACCCGGCATCCAAGTGATGTCGGCCTTCTACCCGACCTCCAAGTGACGCCGGTATTTTGCCCGATCTCTAAGTGATGTCAGCCTTTCACCCGGCCTCCAAGTGATGTCGGCCTTCTGCCCGACCTCAATGTGATGTCGGTCTTGCACTCAACTTCCGAGTATCGTTAGCCTTCTACCTACCCTCCAAGTGACGCCGGCCTTCTGCCCGGCCTCCATGTAATGCAGGTCTTGCACCCGACTTCAGAGTGACATCGAACTTCT
>NW_021436513.1:0-278 GCF_001605985.2 Dendrobium catenatum | reverse complement strand
AATTGGATGTGATATCCCACTTACAAAATCACTTTCACAATTTTTTGACTTTTCAAATACATTTACATTACATTACATTTCACAGAAAGGAAAAGAAAAATCTAGACCACCTGCAGGGTTATCCTAAGCAGTTTATAATAAAATTCATCCCAAGCAGTTATATATAAGCATTTTAAATTAAATCACTCAGCCACATTTGGCCACACTCTTTCTTATTTGGGGGCTAAGCAGCTGAAGCACATGTAGCACATATATATAATTTATTAATTATTTAGCCC
>NW_021436512.1:0-388 GCF_001605985.2 Dendrobium catenatum | reverse complement strand
TCATGATGGGTCGGCAATAATAGTATCATGGGTGACACCTGATGAGCCTGGTTCAAGCTTAGTCCTGTACGGGACATCTGAAAACCACCTTACTTTCTCAGCTGAGGGTAGGGTGCATCAATACAAATACTACAACTACACCTCAGGATACATTCATCATTGCAATATCAGAAATTTGAAGGTTTTGTGATTAGTAATGACCAACTTTTATTTTCTTACTCTAGAATTTGTTGAATTGATTGATAAGATTCTTATTAGTAAAAATTCTTCCTTTTGCTTTGATTGAATTTTCATGATTCTGAAGTCTACTTTTATTGTGATATGGTTTTGCTCTTGTATCTCAGTATGATACAAAGTATTACTATGCAGTTGGGGTTGGACATACACT
>NW_021436511.1:0-246 GCF_001605985.2 Dendrobium catenatum | reverse complement strand
AAAAAAAAAAAAAAAAAAACTTTTTTTATTTGATCTCTCAAAGATGTCTTATCTGCTGAGCTATGTTTTACTGAAAATGTCTTCACCCAAATTTTCTTGAGTTCTTAAATCAGTTCTATGAAGATCAGTTATAATTTACAGATTATTAAAAAATATCATAAATTACTTTATTTTATGGATAAATATTTTAAGTTTGTTGAGAACCTGAGGATCACATTTCAAGAAGAAACGAACTAAAATAACTAT
>NW_021436510.1:0-1534 GCF_001605985.2 Dendrobium catenatum | reverse complement strand
ACAAAGAACAGCAATGGAACAGTAGCTAAAAGCTCTGTAACTGGTTTTTGGATAAAAGTTTCAAGACTACTTTTCTTCCCTTCCAGAAGAGAAGATATACACTCAGCAAATAACATTTGGAATAATACTAAAAACAGGAAATAATAAAAGAGCAGTACTAGGCGGTTAAAATAGCAGAGAACGTGGCACATGGAGCATAGAATATTCCCTCTTATTCATATCAGGTGATTAGCCGCATCAGGTCCCTCCTTCCTCGGAAGTCTTCAACGCCGATGAAGAGACAGTGGTAATAGATTCGTCAGGAGGATGGTATGGATAGATATCAGCCACGTTGAACGTCGACGAAGTGGTAATATGAGGAGGTAGATCAATGACATAAGCGTTGTCATTGATTTTTCGCAATATGGGAAAGGGTCCGAATTTTTTTGGATTGAGCTTTGGGCAAGGTCCTGCAGGAAATCGATCTTTGCGATATCGCAACATAACCAAGTCTCCAGGTTGGAATTCCACATACCTCCGGTGTTGATCTTGATCCAGTTTGTATTTGCTGTTGCTATCTATCAGCTTGGCCTTGACCTCTTTGAGCATATCCGAAAATTGAGTTGCTGTGTGAGTGGCTGAAACACTTTTGCATTTAGGGAGGATGGTGAGGTCCACAATGTGATTCGGCATTTTAGTGTATACGATGCTAAAGGGACATTGACCAGTGGACCGATTAGGCATCGAGTTGAACGCGAACTCCGCTTGTCCCAGGGCTTCCTCCCACGCTTTTGGATGATTTTGAACTAGACATCGCAGCATGCTGGCAAGCGTACGGTTAACAACTTCCGTCTGTCCGTCCGTTTGAGGGTGGTACGCCGAGCTCAACTTCAAGTCGGTCTGTAGAGTTTTCCATAATTTGCGCCAAAAGTGACTAACAAACTTCACATCTCTGTCTGAAGTTAAACTACGAGGCAATCCATGTAAACGCACAATCTCCTTAAAGAATAACTTCGCTATATTTAAAGCATCAAAGGTTCTTTTACAGGGAATAAAATGAGCCATCTTCGAGAACCTATCAACCACCACCATAATAGAATCGGATCCCCTTTTAGTTCTCGGCAACCCCAAGACGAAATCTAGGCTTAAATCTTCCCAAATTGAATCCGGTACTGGAAGAGGGGTATACAACCCGGAATTTTGAGCATTTCCCTTAAATTGCTGACACACAGCACAACGTTCAACATATCTGGCTACATCTCGTCTCATGTGTGGCCAAAAAAAATCGGCTCTAAAGTTGCTGGAGCGTCTTGTCTCTCCCGGCGTGAGCAGCCAAACGTCCGCTGTGTAATTCCTTTATAATCTGCTGCCTCCATGACGAAGAAGGAACACATAAACAGTTTCCCTTAAACAAGAATCCCTGCCTCATAGAGTAATCTCCTGAAGGTTGTCCAAAGCAACAACCTTCCCAAATAGTGGCGAAGTCCGGATCCGCGGGATACAGACCCTGCATCTCCTGTAAACCCGTAAGCTCTGTCTGGAGCTGAGTAAGCAA
>NW_021436509.1:0-298 GCF_001605985.2 Dendrobium catenatum | reverse complement strand
GCAAACTCGCTTCTTCCCCATTGGAACATATTTTCATCTATCAAGTAAGGCTTTCCAACCTTAGAAGCATTCCTACAAACAATAATTTCATCCCAGCATTGCAAAGGAAAATTAGGCATTCTTATCCATATCGGAGCAGATAAACCCTTTGGTGAATTAGGCGAAAACAAAGGAGACCACTTGTCAACACTAATGATATGTCCCTTGACATTTTTTGAATTTTTTAATATATTTTTTTTAAAATTTGAAAGTTAAAACTAAATTATTTATATTTAAAAATATAAAATTAATATTTTAT
>NW_021436508.1:0-498 GCF_001605985.2 Dendrobium catenatum | reverse complement strand
ATTGGAAAGGGCACAACAAATCATGAAGAAGCGAGCATATACAAGCAGGAGAGACATACAATTTGAAGTGGGAGAGAAGGTATTTCTGAAGCTAAGACCCTACAGGCAGAGATCAGTGGCAAGCAGGAGAAATGAGAAATTGGCCCCGAGGTATTTTGGTCCCTATGAGGTCACTGGGAGGATTGGAGCGGTAGCGTATCGTCTGAAGTTACCCCCGTCCGTCACCATACACCCGGTGTTCCATGTGTCACAGTTGAGGAGAGCGCTTGGGGAGCATGTAGCCAGTCCCGAGCTACCAGTATCATTGACAGAAGACTTGGAGGTGATAATGGAACCCATGGAGCTGGAAGGAGTAAAAGTTAATAAAACAGGAACCAAGGAAGTGTTAATCAAATGGAAAGATCTGCCCGACTACGAGGCTACCTGGGAGCCCTATGAGATGGTGAAGCAACAGTTTCCAAACTTTCACCTTGAGGACAAGGTGAATCTTTGGGAGGG
>NW_021436507.1:0-226 GCF_001605985.2 Dendrobium catenatum | reverse complement strand
AAATCTGCGTGGTGTGACACAAATTTTTCCCACCAGTTAGCACAAGAGATTTGCAAGATAGGGATAAACCAACATGTATACAACCTTTAACGAAATGAAGGATACATTTAAGTGCTTCAAAGTTGTTGTTCGTCGGATTTTGCATGTGTTGGCAGACACGATTTACAGCATAAGTGATATCCTGTCTTGTAAGTGTTAGATATTAAAGTAATCCAACCAGTTGATG
>NW_021436506.1:0-402 GCF_001605985.2 Dendrobium catenatum | reverse complement strand
TTTTTCTGAAGTTGGGGAGATTGTAAAGACCATTTTGCTCCCAGGTTTGTCCGGACGAAGTTGGATCGTCCGGGACGATCGGTACAGGTTGTGTAGAAAAATATTTCTGGCTGCATGGTTCGTCTGGACGAAATTTGGATCATCTGGATGAAAATTTTCCAGAGGGCAAGTCGTCAGGGACGCTATTTAATTTCGTCTGGACGAAATTCATCCAGAGCCAAATCGTCCCGGGACAAAGTTCCGATCGTCCAGGACGATCAGTCTGGATATATAAGAATAAGATATTTTTGGAAAGAAAAAGGACGTCTAGGAGAGAGAAAATTGAAGGAAAAAGTGATTTTTGAGAGACTCTGGTCCGTTTCCGGACGTTGCTGTAGTTAAAGAAGTTGACCGACTCGAGGT
>NW_021436505.1:0-258 GCF_001605985.2 Dendrobium catenatum | reverse complement strand
ATGCGGACAATGATGGAGAATTTTCTGATTTGTTTTTATTGACTTGTCAGGTAATTTTTGTATCTTCGGCCTATGCTTCTTGCTTTGGCGGGCTTGTTGAAGGAGTAGATGTCGATGACCTAAACCTTTAGGTTTGTATTAGGTCGATAGAGAAAATTCATCGGTCCTGCGCTTTGTGCATAACAGACTTGTTGATGACAGAATCCACTTAGTTCAGCCTAGAGCTTTGTGTGAACCTTGGGATAATTTTCTTTGGTC
>NW_021436504.1:0-606 GCF_001605985.2 Dendrobium catenatum | reverse complement strand
AATTTAACTCCCTAATTTATGCAATCAATTTAATTGAATATCAATTTCAAATTTGAAATTCAAATTAAGTCAATTGATTGCCATACTTTAGGAAACTTTTGTCATATATGAAACCTGAAATTTCAATTCAGATTTTTGATTAAATCTGCTTTAATTATGTGGGCCCCATTTTATTTAATACCAAGCCCCTCTCTCTCCATATGATCGGCCACCTCACCCTTATTGCTTTTCTCTCTAATTGCCACCTCATCATATCTTAAACACCTCTTTAATGCCTCCCTCTCACAGATTTAATTTTAGATTTCACAGATTTTAATTTCAGATTTCAAAATTTGAAATTTGAAATTGATTCTCCCCTCATTTTTAGTTATAATCTGAAATTAAGTTTCATATTTATTATCTCCACTAAATAACCTCACCTAGGCCTGTCAACATTTGACACGACCCGAAAACACGACCCGAACCCGACCCGAGAAATTCGGGTTAGGGTCAACCCGAACCCGAAACGAGTCGGGTTCGGGTTCTGGTTTTTGACCCGTATGGCATTTTGGGTCGGGTTCGGGTCAACACGGGTAACCCGATAATGACCCGTTTGACCCGTTTTCT
>NW_021436503.1:0-833 GCF_001605985.2 Dendrobium catenatum | reverse complement strand
TAAATCTTCTATAAAATCCCGCTTGACGTAGAAAACTGCTAATACCTTTAACTGAATTAGGAGAAGGTAGTTTTCCTATTTCTTGAATCTTTGTAACATCTACTTCCAGTACCTTCTTTGAAACTTTATGCCCTATTAAAATGCCCTCAATTACCATGAATTGACACTTCTCCCAATTTAACACTATAATTATTTCCACACATCTTTTCAAAATAGAAACTACATGCTCAAGACAAAAAATCAAATGTAGGGCCAAATACTAAGAAATCATTCATGAAAATTCCAATACCCTACTCAATTAAGTTTTAAAAAATAGACATCATGCATCTTTGAAAAGTAGTATGAAATTACAAAGACTAAAAGAAATTCTCTTAAAAGCAAGTATTCCAAAAGGGCTAGTGAATGTAGTTTTATCTTGATCTTCAGATGTAATAAGAATTTGATGATATTTTGAGTATTCATTTAGAATATAATAAAAAGATTTCCCTACCGACCTATCTAACATCTGATCGAGTAATGGTAAATGAAAATAATATTTTATAGTGGCTTTATTTAATTTTATATAACTTATTAAACAACCTGAATAAAGTCAAAGTAAAAAAACTAAATAATTTCATCAATTATAGTTCAATAATAGGTTAAAACCTCAAAAAATCATAACTAAATGTAAAATATCTAAACAGACCAAACTTAGTGCCTATTTACTCATCTTAGGGTCTAGTATTTATGAAAAATATCAAAATTTTAGAATTCACTCTAATTTAAAAAGTTAAATTTTGACCCCTTAATTTAATGCATTAAATAATTTTATAAAATTCCAAAAGTCCAATGAT
>NW_021436502.1:0-364 GCF_001605985.2 Dendrobium catenatum | reverse complement strand
AAAAGAAAGCAAAGGATAGAGCAAAAGAGAGAGAGGAGAGAGAGAGAGAGAGGGAGAGAGAGGGAGGGAGAGAGAGAGATATAGAGCAAGGAAGTGCAAGAGAGAGAGAGAAAGAGTGAGCGAGAGAGAGAGAGAGAAATAGTGTGAGAGGGAGGGAGGGAGAGAGAGAGCAAGAAAGAGCATGGGAGTGCAAAAGAGAGAGAGAAAGTGAGAGCAAGCTAGAGAAAGAACAAGAAAGAGCAAGAGAGAGCAAGAAAGAGAGCAAGAGAGAGATAGAGAGAGAGAGAAAGTGAGAGAGAGAGAGAGAAAGAGACAGAGAGAGAGCAAGCTAGAGAAAGAGCCAGCTTGAGAAAGAACAAGAAAG
>NW_021436501.1:0-262 GCF_001605985.2 Dendrobium catenatum | reverse complement strand
GTCTCCCATATTTTTTGTTGGGCTTCAACCAATATATTTATATATATTAGATGCACAAACTGCATCAAAAAGAGAAACAATTTTCACGAGCGAGAAGTAATTTTCATCTTGTGGATGCGAAGGGAATACAATTCTTAGCTTGTCTTGAAGAGTCCAATAGGGTGCAGAGGTTGCTAGACTCCTTAGATATTAACTTGTGTTACATACCATAGAATTCCCAAAACTTTTAATTCTCACCAAGCAAAAATGGGTACAAAATCTC
>NW_021436500.1:0-360 GCF_001605985.2 Dendrobium catenatum | reverse complement strand
GATAGAAATTCTCTTGCTCCCTATATGATTTCTGTTTATGGTAACATCGTCCAGGACGATCGTAAGATCGGCCTGGACGATCTGTCCAAAATCAGAAACCCTAGTTAGGGCATCCTCATTAAGGCAGCCATCAACAGATCGGCCTGGACGATAATCTCAATTCAAAAAGAATCAATCGCCATAATCAGTTTAGGAAGTCTTTGTTTTAGGAAATCGGCCCGGACGATATTATTATCGTCCAGGACGATCTAACTCAATCATGCCTAAATTGATCTGGTATCTTTGGAAAGCATTAATGGTTGATTGATACGATCACATCGTCATGGACGATCGTATGATCGGCCAGGACGATGGCCTGGA
>NW_021436499.1:0-564 GCF_001605985.2 Dendrobium catenatum | reverse complement strand
ATGGGGTTAGGTAACGAATCAAAAAAATACCAAGTTGTCTTCTTCAAATAAGCAACCAGAAGAGTCCAATGTTCATTATCATTTACTGGTAGTAGCAGAAAGTTAGAAGCGGTAACAGCATCTTTGTTAATGTGCGACACGTACTGCTTACTTTCCATATCATATTTCTTGGATGCCTGTATGTGTATTCAGGTTAGGAGAACTTTTAAACATATTCAGTTATAGCAAGTAAAATAATACCATTACCCAATGCAGACTCGAAACATAAATAAATGGTTGATAAAGGCCAGGTTGAAGTTTATTTTTCTCAGCCAGTAAACTAGCGAAGGCGTCGATGTGGTTGTCGTCCAGATATTGGTCTGTTAATAGTTCATCGATTTGAATTCTAAAAATCTGGATGTTTCCTGTAGTATAAATTGTATCTGACCTGCAAAATAAAAGCCGGTGTGTTAAAATATGAAGTGTACCTACCAGTGCCCAGCTGGTACCTATCAGTACCTATCGGTACCTACCAGTACCGAACGATACCTACCAGTACCGAACGATACCTACCAATACCTACCA
>NW_021436498.1:0-272 GCF_001605985.2 Dendrobium catenatum | reverse complement strand
ACATAGTGTGTATAATGCTTGTACATATCATATAAAAATTTGTACAATGTTTTTATAATGCTTATATATAGTGTTTATAAATATATACATAATGTGTATAATTCTTATACATCACATGTATTAACTTGTATATAGTGTGTATAAACTTATATATTGAGTATATAAATGTGTATATAGTGTGCATAATATTTGTACATAACAAGTACAAACTTATACATTGTGTGTAAAATACTTGTACATTACGTGTATAAACTTGTATAATTCATGTAAAA
>NW_021436497.1:0-238 GCF_001605985.2 Dendrobium catenatum | reverse complement strand
ATATCAATTTGTCTCCTTATGTATCCCTTTTCTTATTATTTAGGATAACATCACAAATCTTATTATAAAGAAAAGCCTGTCAGCCAACCCTCATGTATAGGGTAATATATCTCTAGCTATCCCAAACTAGTCAATAATTTATGGCTAGCATTTCTTATATACACAAATTTAACAACAAATATAATAAAATGAACATTCAAAAACACACTCAATGTTATGTTAACTGTATCATATTAAT
>NW_021436496.1:0-472 GCF_001605985.2 Dendrobium catenatum | reverse complement strand
CTGCTGCATCTATTGAACTTTTAACCGAAAATAGGTGTCCAAACATCATGAAATTATTATGTACGGTTATCGGACGGCGTTAAGAGGCTAATTAGGACGTGCCACGTCACTTTCTGTTGTGTACCGGGGTGTCATGGCGCATCCTAATTCGCCTCTGGACCGTCCAATGACTGCACGTAATAATTTCTCCCTAAACATCAGGGCCATTTGATATGAGGGTAGGATAATAATTCCAAATTTTCCATTTCATTAGGCACAACCTTGTTGTCAAAATTTTCGGACAAGATCAGTACCCTGTACTGTAGAACTCTTTCAAGCAATGTTGATTTTCATCCTTTTATTAAGTGTATTTAACAAAGTATTCGTAGCATCAGATTGCTCGATTTTGTTACTTTTCCATGTAAAACCAAAAAAAAATTGTGCTATTTTCATCCTTTATTGTTCTCTGCTGCAGGATTTATGCACCAATTTG
>NW_021436495.1:0-1121 GCF_001605985.2 Dendrobium catenatum | reverse complement strand
ATTATGTCTTTTGTTAACTTCCACTTGACCAATACGTTTTCTGGAATGTGTATTTTGTCAACTTTCTCTACCAATTTCTTCATGATAGATATTTTAGAGAATAAAGTAAGAACTAAAAGAATTTTTTTGTCCATTATTTCAGCCATAAAGTGGATAATAAAGGTTTTGCAAGTGACAAATTAAATCTGTAGCCTCAACGGGCGAGTAATAATAATTTCTAGAGATTAGAGGACAAACTCATCTGAAAAGATTATTCAGGTAGTACTCACTTTTGATCTTAAGTCGGCAAGTACGTTTTAAATTTTAATATAAATGACAGGAAGACATTCTTAGAACTAGTCTTGAGTAAGGTGAGAGTTTATCTATAACTAAAGGTTACTTCTGGGTAGGGTAAGTTGGTATAAGTCAAAGAAATGGAAATTTTTTAATAACGAGTTATATGAAAGGAGACTGTCTTAGCCATTACAAACTAAATGGCTGTCAAGTTGTGATCATGAAGCTTCACATAAGCTGAGTTTTAGGCTTTATTTTGGATAGCTTTCTTCAGCTTTATCTTTCAAATAACAATCACAATTTATGTTTGACCACTACTTTTTCACTACTTTCAAAAAATTTTTGTGCAAGAAAATTACTTTCTACATCAACTTTCAAAATATTTACTTCCTCACACTAGTTTTACAACAATCTTTATAAAAAGCTTCAGCTATCCCAAACGAACTCTTAGGCTTCATTTGAGACGTCTTTCTTGCTAAAAATTTCAATTAGCTATTAAACCTGTAAAAAAATTAAATTTAGAAATAGTCAAAGTCGCTCATTCAATTGGCAACTTGCTCAAGTTATAAAAACTTAGAAAAAAGATTTTACGAGAGAGAAAGTAGGAGAGACAAATAAACTAAAAGGGTTAAACTAAATGTGGGAAAAAAGAAATAAAAATAGGAGAGAAATAAAAAATTCAAAACAATTTTTTTCTTTCATGTTTAGTTGGAGAGGAGGTATATCATGATTTTTTAAAATTTTTTATTAACATCTTAAATGCAAATATATATTTTTCTTATTTTTTAAGAAATAAATTAGAATAATTTTTTTATGTGTTTTTATTCATAATGTATTATTATTATTTT
>NW_021436494.1:0-678 GCF_001605985.2 Dendrobium catenatum | reverse complement strand
CTTGATGTGGGAACCCTTGCCTATTTAACACTACACTTGGGCGCCGATGAAGCGGCCCTTGCACACTTGTCACTGTATTCAGGCCATACAGCACGTCGCTTCTAGGGGACGCCCTAGCATTAGCACAATTTTTTAAAGGATTCATGTCATTATTGTTCGACAAATTTTACGCTGGTTGTCGACTACCTAACACAACCCTCCACTTTTCTCATCCAGGACTTGGGACATGGCAACGACAGTGTTATGATGGCAAACACAACATAGAGAAAAATTTGGATAGATGCCTATCACTAGCGTACAATGGGATGATTTTGTGAAGGTTTAGAGATTGGTTCATTCCTCCTTCAGCCAAATTAGCTATGCAATAAAATTTCTTCAATCTAACTCAGGGTTCCAATAGATATATGCAATATGAAGCTGAGTTCACTTCTTTATCCAATTATGTACCTCATTATGTCAGCACTCAAGAGGAGAAGTGTTATAGATTTTTTAGAGGCCTTAGGGATTAGCTGCGAGTCGCATTGCACCTTTAGATATCAGTGAATTTTTTATCTTATTGGAGAGAGTCGGAAGGAATGAAAATGAGCTAAATTTCTCCAAGTATAATCAAGAGCAGCAACAACCAGGAAAAAGAAAGATGATTCTAAAGGACAATCAATTCAGAAACAAGAAGCCAAA
>NW_021436493.1:0-7723 GCF_001605985.2 Dendrobium catenatum | reverse complement strand
AAACATTCACAAAAATCTTCAATAAAACCTTTCGATGCAAAACAACTCATAAAGCCTTATAACAAGAAAAGATACAAGAAGTGCGACTTACTAACTCAAAATAAATCATGGTGTCTTTCAATTTTTTTTTTAACAAATCATAACCGCTTTACAAGATAAATCAACGCTCTCTTTCATTAAAACATCTACATATGCGATAACACAAATATGCATGAAGACTCTCTAATAAACTTCCATAGCTACACTATCAAGTCAAGTATAAGTGGAATGATATGAATACAATCATACATAAAACTTTCTAATAAAATATCTAGTCATGTATGTAATAATTTTCCATTCATGAAACAAATACATCGATTCCATTTTTGTTTAAAGATAAAGCTTAATGAAGAATTCAATAGTGCCATCACAACTTGGAAGGTTCAACAAAAATAGCTCAAACATTTATATTTCAACTCTATAAAAGAGACTAAAAAGAACTTGTTGCTCATTTTAAGAAATATGTTTAGTTAAGGAAATAACATCATGACTAGCCATTGTGGAACTACATCTGACACCTTCATAAGGGAGAAAATGAGAACAACATGCATGTTTAAGAGAAGTGATCATGATTCTTGAACTATGTAACAAAAAGACACAACCATCATAAACTTGAAACTTAACACATTAGTGAAAAATACAACTTTGGAGAGAAGTTTTGATATTAATTTGCTTTCTCTAAGGGTTAGGAATCATGTTCCAACAATATAGCATAAGTAAAATCACATTGAATCTATAGAATGCATACCTATCCTCCATCAAATTCCACTCCCATGCTATATGCCACCAAAAAAAAATTTCAAATAAATCTTTAATCCCAAATTCATGAATTTATTCTTATGCCAAATATACAATACTTGCTCCAAAAAAAAAAAAAACGTAACTATCAAAGAAATTGTTCATAAAAAAAAAAAAGTCACAAAAATCTCATATATATATATATATACATGCAGTTTTTTAAGAAACATCACTCAAAGATAACACAAATTATTCCTCAAATAAGGAGCTTATTCTATGAGGAATCCATCTCAAGACAAAGCACACATTTTTTTTAAAGAAATCATAAGAGGTAAATGCTCATGTGTGAAGTGAAGCACAATTATACGTATAAATCTTCCACAAATCATTATCCCATCAAAATCTTGGAAGAGAAAAGCGTGACTCCACCTTCTCCAAAACTCTTCCAAGAGAAAGAGAAGAAAACCTCTGTAATGAATGTGCATTAACAAAATAATTGCAAACCCATTAAAGCTAAAAGTATCTAATTCATTCCATCACAAGGTATTTAACGGGATTAGGACATGTGAGTTGGCAACTTAATAATAATAATAAAAAAAGGCTCTTGTAGTAGTAATGATGTCAGTAAAAGTGCCAACGTAGAGATGTTAGACAATATTACACTACAAATAGATCACTGGAAGAAAATTATGACACTGCCAAAGGTTATAAATGAACACATCATTAAACTAAGAAAAAGCTCTTGCAGTCGAGATTTTTTTTTTTTCAAAATCTAAATAAATTTCAATGAAATTTCCTTCATTATAAGTTATGATGCAAATGAGCGAGTACATGTGTATGTATGAGATCATCGCAATTGTATATTTCTTTTTTTTTAGTGATAAGTCTTATTTTTAAACAATCAAACCATGTCATACTGCCAATCGGTGAGAAAATTGTTTGCTCAAAGAAAACTAAACGGAAAAGAGACCATTGGATTAATGCATCATGCACTATAACTTGCAACTTCAATTATCATAATCACAGGAAGTGTTGACTGAATTTGAGAAAAGTTTCCAACACAATATTTAACAGATGGGCTATGCGATTCCCAATGAGATTAAACTATAACAGTAAACAAGACAAAGATAACCTTCCTCAACATCTCTCCCTGACCAAATACTTGTATTATTTCCCATAAGCATTTATACAAACATCTTACCTGCACTTAACAAAGAATGTTACAATCTCTCCCATCCACACATAAGGCCACAAATCATGCATCACATAGCATGAACTGATAGTGAACTCATGCAAAAGTTAAGGTTCTAAGTAACACGAATCACATCTAAGGCTTCGTTCATTAACTGCAAACTCATCCACTTCAGATTTTTTTTATAAACCGTTAGGGATTTGGAGGAATATGCAGAATGCAATAGAGATAAATCTCGTTCACAAAATTGTAAGAAATCAACCATAAGAAGAAAGACTAAGTTCTACCTAGCTTTATACGATCAGTTAATCACTCAACCATCGCCACTCTTGAAGAAAAGAAAGGGAAGGAGGAGGAGGAAGAGGCAAGGAAAGAAGAAGAAGGAGAAGTAGAAGAAAAAGGAGAAGGGTGCGGGATATACCTGCTGTGAAGACAGTCGGCTCGGTGGGCTTAGGGAGGCGAGACTAGTGTCGACGGGAGCAGGGAAGTCGGCGGTCCCAGGTAACTGAGTGAAGCGTCGGCTTTGTTGGGGACGTCGGAACAGAGAAACAGACCAAAGCTTCGGCTCCTGCTTGGGTTCCGATCGGAGGGATCACGGGTTCCGTCTCCTAGCTCGCGAATAGGGAGAGGGAGATCGGGTTGGCTGGAGTCGTGCGAAACAGAGGAGGTCGGCTTCGGGCTGGTTCCGGCCTGGAGATCGAACAGGAGCGAGAGGAGGGAGCTCGGCTGGCTATCGGGTTCAGTCCTGGCTGGGGTCGGGCGAGCAGCAGGAGGGGCTGGCGACGAGCTCGGTCCAGGTGCGCGAACGGGAGTCGGGCGTTGGGTTTGGACGGAAGAATGAGAGAGGGAGGAGAGGGAAGTTTTGCGCCGGAACAGAGAGCGAGAGAGTAGGAGAGAGCGTGAGAGAGAGGGAGTGGGAGCGAATTCGGCGGCTTGGGCCTTCTTTCCATACAGACGAACTCGAGAGGGAAAGGATTCGGGGGAGGAAGCGAGAGAGAGCGTCGATGTGAGAGGGGCTGGGATTTTTTTTTTGAGAGCAGAGCCGAGAACCGAGACGTTTGAGAGCGTATCCCCCTGCCGGAGCTCGGAGCCTTTCTATGAGTACCTTGAATTCATTGCGCCAAGAGAACGCCCGCTTCTTCGATATCGTGCTGCAGCCGCTTCAAAACACGCGAAAGGAATTTTCTTATTTGTAAGCAGACGCTGCTCTTGCCGTGGAAGATCACGAAATCTACGCTGGAACCTCGGAGTAATCGTCGTTCAATCAAAGCATCCGATTTATTTCCTTGAATTTATGCAGATGAATTCAAATTATTTAAAAGAGCGGATGGATTTTTAGAAATTATATTGAGACTAAATCAAGATCCAGATTAGCTAAGCTTGATTAGACTTCGGTCCGAGTTCGATCCGATTCGAGTAAATCAGGCGTCCGAGTACGGCACGACTAATTAATTGAACTAAAATTACAATTCAACAATAAGCCATCAATTTTAAATCCTATTAAGTTCGACATGATAGAAAATAAGCTAATCGAGTCTAACTGAACACTATTCGAGTTTGATTCCGGCTCGAGGCGGGTCGATCCGAGCTCGAATTGGGTTCCGACGGATTCAATTTAAATCAATCGAACGGCTCGAGCAATGTTCTTCGAGCAAAATTCGAGAGTCAACACGCCGTCGCGGGGACGATAATGAATTCGTCTGGAGGAAGTTCTCCAGAGCTGAGATTCGTCCAAGACGAAGCTCGAATGTCCAGGACGATCATCTGTATAATATTATAGAATGAGATTTTTTGAAGAGAGAGGAAAAAGCTGAGGAGAGAGAAAAAAAAAGGAAAAGTGGAAAAGTGGCATTTCGGACGACGCGAGCTGTTTTCGTCCGAGAGACTGTTTCAGGAAATATGCTGTACGCGAAGTAGGCACATATCCGACTTTCTCAATTCTTCAGAATCGGCGCATATTTTCTGTCCATTTCATTTTGTTAGATGATTTCGTCCGTGATCTTCGACTGGTTTAGCTTTTACGCGTAACTTTCCTTGTATGTTGTTACGTGCTGGAGTGTGGCACATTTTGAATATATTTGGGATTTTGTTGTCCAGATCCGTTTTTGATTGACGATGTTTATTCCGTCGTACTTTCTCGGTACGATGATCATTTGTTACTGGGCTATATAGCACATCTGTTCTTGGTGCGGTGAGCACAAAAGGGAGCATAAGGGGCCTGGTATCCTATGAGATTCAGTCAAGTGTCAAGAATTTAGCTATTAATTAATAATCTGATATCTGTCTGATATGATTTCTGATTCACGTATCTGTTCCTGTACAGCAAAATCTGATTCTGATTTCTGTAATCAATTCTGATACGATTCTGTTCTGTTCTGTATGATCTGTAATTTTTGATTTCGAGTATGAATCTGAATTCTGTTGATCTGATATGCTGATTTGATCTGTTCCTTCTGTTCTGTCCGATTTTGATTCTGTCGTATCCTGTTCCTGATTTATGTACGAGATTTGTCTGAGTAGGTTTGGTTTGGGAATTGCTGAGAAATTTTGATTGGAGTTGTTGCGTTTTCTTTGCTGAGACTGTTGAGCTCACTCTTGCATTTCTGATGGTTTTCAGGTTCTGGGAAATGGAAGGGGTCTTGGATAGAGTCAGAGTCCAATCTATGATAGGTACTTGTTTGGTACTTTTTTTGATTTTTGTACAAGTCATGGCTCTTTCTGCTTTATTTTACTGTCAGCACTTGTACTTATTTGTAAGATTGATATTTTTTGAAGCAGGATAAGAAAAGAAAAAAGTAATAGACTGATTCTGTTCCGCTAATGCATTGATATATTTGCTAGTTAGGTCCCTGCAGTCTTCCTATTTTGTATGAATATTTGAGGAAGATCAAGTTTGTCAGTAAGCAAATTCCAAGAGACTAGATCCTGTGTTAGTTTCGTTAAGCGGTCGCAGCCACCGGGCCGCGAGGGCTCGGGATCCTGTAACGGAGTCGGGTGCAGTTTGACTAAGCTTGGTGGTATCAAGCATTTGGTTTTGAAATTTGTTGGTATTTAAGCACGAGCTATGAGGAAGTGATTGTAGTGAAGTCTGTATCGGATGCGCGTAGCTTTCGGTTTGGTTCGGCTTTTTATTGTCGTTGATTCTTCTGATAGTTTTCGATTTCTGGTTTTTCTGTTATGGCACCTCCAAGCCAGACCAGACATGTACAAGATCGGGTAGTAGTGCCGTCAACGCAAGCAGCTCAGGTTGGCGGAGTAACAGCCCCCAGTGGCCGGTCTGACATACATTGTCTCCACGTTGTGGCCTCCACGCTTGTGCTCAGATTGAGAGCGAGACTCAGGAATACGTGCTATTCCACCCCCGATCCTACTGCATGATATGAAGACTCTACGTTGTTATTTAAGGTTGAACCTCCGAGTTTGAGGGCCCGCTGTTAAGCCCAGCAGCCCAGCCCCGAGCGCTTTGTTGACGAAAATTGGGAGAAGACCTTTCATCGGCGATATGCGTCTCCTTTGCCGGATGGAAGAGCTCGACACCACTGGTGGGAAAGACCACGCAAGCAGCCACGATCTCTCAAATGGAGAAAATTGAACTTAACTCCTTGCATATTAACTTTGGGAAAGAGAGTCTTACTTGAGGTGTATCGAGACTGGTTTGTTCCCGCCTTCTATCACGGCAAAGCAGATGCGGAGAGGTTTTCTTGAGGCTGTCAGGGGGAGCAAGACGGTGAATGCCAGTCGAGGTGGAGTTACGGCATAGCCAGTACTCCGCAGCTGTAGACTACTGCTGAGAGGTGCACAGATTTCTCTGAAGGGGATTACGAGATACTTTGAGGCAGCCCCGATACCATCGCGGATCAACTGACTTCTCCTGAGCTTGTGGAGCGAGCCGTCTGATAGATAACGACCTGACAGCTACTTAGCACGGTGGACATGCGAGTAGAAGAGGTTTGAGGTGAGGCATCTGGCCGTGGTTCTCTGGGAAGAGGAATTGTAATCTGAATCTGGTTCGTGGATCTGGTGACTCCAGAGGAGTGGAGGTCGTCTGTACTGTACTAAGTCGAACGAGTTGGCTTCTGTTAGTACGGCACCGTGTGCCAAGCGTGGACGACGCACTTTGGCCATGCTAACAGGATGACTGGTCCCGTCTTCCGATGGTGGTAAGCAGGCAATCGGATTGCAGAGTGTCCACAGATGGAAATTTGATCGGCGTTCTGAGTTTCGATCTGAGGCTCCTGTTAGACCTGCTGGTTCAGCGGAACCCGAGGACTGTTCCTTCGCCCTGAGGAAATTTGCTCGTAAGAGGTGGTGGTTCCTAGTTCTGTACACGAGCCACCGACTGGTAGTCGAGGAACCCCCAGTAGTTCTGTGCCTCAGCTCCAGCTCAGTGGCAGCCCCCGACTTACAGTCTGAGTCAGCAGGAGGCTCGAGATGCCCCCGACTGTTGTGACGGTAATGATTACATTTCTAATGCAGCCCAGTCGTGTTGTTTGATTCTGGAGCCAGTCACTCTTTTCTGTCCAGCGGGTGTTTTGAGGCTTTACAATTTGGATTCGCATGGTTTTACCGTTTCTTTATCTGTGATAACCCGGCTGAAATCTTTGAATGCTCGGCAAGTTTTGCTTCGTGTGAGGTTACATCCGCTGCAAAGAAGTGAAAGCAGTCTATTTTATTATCGTATTTCGTCTTTGATTTGATTCTTGGTATGGATTGGCTGAGTCATATCGAAGCCAGATTGATTTGTCTAAGAAGCAAAGTGAAGTTGCTTATGGCTTCGGGGCCGCGATGTGCTATTTCAGGGCTTAAGAGGTGTTCTACCAGTCTGCTTTCTGTGTTGGAGGTAAGCAAGATGGTGAAAGACAAGGATGTCCAGTGTTTCTTGGCTTCGGTGCCGGGATCTGAACCTGGAGGTGTCTGTCTCTTGAGATCCAGTAGTACGAGGAGTTTGCTGATGTTTTTCCTGAGGAGTTGGGTGGTTACTCCGATAAAGTGTAGAGTTATTATCGATATTTTCAGTACCGCCCTTATCAAAAAGCTCCGTACAATGGCAACCGAAAGACTTCTGAGTTGAAAGTCAGCTTCAGGAGGGTTGACAGAGGTTTTGTCGTCCTAGTGTTTCGCGCCTGGGGAGCACTGTTCTGTTGTGAAAAAGAAGATGGGACAGCTCCGTAATGTGTAATTGATACAGAGACTGAACAAGGTCGATCAATAACATAATCATTTGCCCTCGAATCGATGATTGTTCGACTCAGCTTCGGTCTTCTGTTTTTGAAGATTGATTTGAGATCCGGATATGTATCAGTGTGAAGATGAAGGAAGTTTGATGTGTGAAGCAGCTTCGTAGCGAAACGGCACTATTCTGGTTATGCTTTTTGGGGTAACCAACGCGCCTGCTATTGTTTCCATGTTCTGATGAACCGAGTATTCAGGAGTAGTTTTGATCAGTTTGTGATCGTTTCAATTGAGATATTCGGTAATTCTCTTCTTGAGGTAGCATGCCAGACACTTGAGCATTGTGTGGGACTTTGAGGCGGCAATCAGTTGTATCCAAGTTCTCCAAGGATCTGGCTGAGGAGCATTTTCTTTCTAGGCTATGTGATTAGCGGATGAAGCTTCTGTTGATCCCAGAGAATCAGGCGTTGCTGATTGGCCGAGGCCGACTAAGGTATTTGAGTACGTAGTTGTCTGGCAATGGCCGGATTTACCAGGAAATTGTGAAGGGATTTTTTCACAGATTGCACCTCTGACAAGAAC
>NW_021436492.1:0-209 GCF_001605985.2 Dendrobium catenatum | reverse complement strand
TTGTGCTCCAGCAAGCTTGCACCTTAGTACCATCAGATTCAAGGTTCGTCTTGAGGGAAGTTTTGTAAAGAAGAAGATCTCTTTGGTGTTAAAGGTCTAGGCTACTCCATCGCACCAGGGAAGGTGGAAGTGATTTTGTAAGGGCTTCTCCGCCAAGCTGTTGGGGCTAAAGGAGAGTCACTAAAAGTTTAGTGCAATACTCAAAGGGG
>NW_021436491.1:0-327 GCF_001605985.2 Dendrobium catenatum | reverse complement strand
AATCTATTGGGCTTTTTAGCTCATTATATATGATTAGATGATTTCAAATCATAGTAAAAGATCAGCAGAGTGAGATTTGTTAGGATTCTTCATGTTCAATTTTTTGTTGTTTTAGTTATTCTTTTGTACTCAGAATAAAGTAGTTATGACATGATTATATAGATCCTAAATAGCGTATGTAATTTTTAGAAATTGAATACATATGTATATATTGATGTTTTGATTTATAATTTTATTAAGTTTTGCTCGCTGCTATGAACGTGCGGCTCTATTGAGTGGACAATGGATGAATATATCTAAACTATGGTTTTTTTTTTTTTTTTACAG
>NW_021436490.1:0-242 GCF_001605985.2 Dendrobium catenatum | reverse complement strand
TCGGGGTCAAAGAATGACGACTGAAGGATATCATTTTGTCCTTGGGAATTGTAAGCGAATTCGTGGTTGACTTCAGGATCGGCCATCCATGAATATGGGAGTCTTCTCTATTGGGATCCTTGGAGGAGCTGACGATTTGTGAAGGGAGAAGGGAGGGGAAGAACCGGCGGGGGAGCTCTTGGGTAGGAAGGGAAAGGGAGGGGATGGCTAGGGTTTAGGGCTAGGTAGGTGGGGTGAAGAAC
>NW_021436489.1:0-410 GCF_001605985.2 Dendrobium catenatum | reverse complement strand
AAGGGATTGATTTTGAAGAGACTTTTGCCCCTGTAGCTAGACTTGTAGCAATTAGGGTTTTGCTAGCCTTTTTCTGTTTTAAAATATTCAAATTATACCAAATGGATGTGAAAAGTGTCTTCTTAAATGGGGTAATTGAATAAGATATTTTTGTAGAACAACCAATAGGTTTTGAAAATTTAAAATACCCAAATCATGTTTTGAAATTGAAAAAGGCATTATATGGATTAAAACAGACACCTAGGGCTTGGTATAAGAGGTTGAGCACCTTCCTACTTAAAAAATATTTTAAAAAAGGAAGTGTAGATACAACTCTCTTTTTGAAGAAATTTGGAAAGGATATACTCATTGTTCAAATTTATATGGATGATAACATTTTTGGATCTTCAAATAAAAATCTTTGTGATGAC
>NW_021436488.1:0-512 GCF_001605985.2 Dendrobium catenatum | reverse complement strand
TCTCACGTTTTGACGAAATAATGGGGACCAATCTTTGATAATAAATATTTTATCAAAGAAAAACATCGATCTACCGTCCAAATCGGAACAAAATTTTAAGACAAAAATATTTAAGCAAGAAGAAGCCATGGTTCAAAGAAAGAAGACTTAAATACCTTTTAACTTCCAAGCTTTTAACATAGTCGATCTCAAAGCCTCATAAAAAGATCTTTTACGTTAAGAATAATCAACCAACATAACCCACCCTCCCCCCTCTCTCTCACACACACAAGCTTTTGATGCTGCAGAAACAACTTCATTATAAAAATTGAAATATTATCTTTGGGCAGAACTGAAGAAATTAAGAAATCTTTGGGAGGGGAATGGAGAGTAGTCAAACGCCCCTTCCAGTCCTTCAAATCAAAGGAAAAACTTTCGGGTGAGGAATCCGGATGAGATGCCAGCATGAGCGGAGGAAAATCCAGAGATTGATCCATAAAGAGAAGAAAAAAAATGGAAGAAAGGAAGACCAA
>NW_021436487.1:0-758 GCF_001605985.2 Dendrobium catenatum | reverse complement strand
CTGTTTCAATGGTGTGCTAGAAGATGAATGACAATCCGTGCTGTTCAATGAAGTATAAATTCTAGTCCTCAATGAAAGTAACCAACAAGATGGAAAATAAAGAATATATAATACACAGGTTTCAACAAAACTTACAATTTGCAAGGAAAACAAGCACACATGCCGATCTATTACATGCATGAAAGTTATTAAATACACTGAATAACACAATATCAAGAAGTTGTGGTGTGGATGGAGGTGACTGAAAGAACATGGAAACTCACAGCCTCTTTAATGAACACGGAGGAAGCAGCGCCCTTCCATTGAGGATCGTTATCAGGGAAAATTTGCCCAATGTCCGGAAGCCCCAATGCACCCAAAATAGCATCTACCACGCAGTGAAGCAACACATCCCCTAGGTCACCAAAGTAAAAAAGAACAAACGCAAATCATTCATGGAAAAAACCCCCTAAAATCCTAAAAAACCCCCTAAAATCCTAAAAAACCCTACAACTATACCACAAAGAATGTAGATCTAACCGTCCGAGTGAGCTTCGCATCCGCGGTCATGGGGGATTTTGATGCCACCGATGATTAGCGGGTAGCCCGGCTCCAGTCGGTGAAGGTCAAAACCATGCCCGACTCGAAAGGGAAGAGACGGCGGAGGCGTCTTCGTTGGCTTGGGAGAGGTCTCCTGCTCTGCTAGCAGGGCGGACGCTGGCGCTGCTGGCCGGAAATTGGGCAGCGGCCGGCTTGTTTGGCTGAGCAAGAAGAAGGGT
>NW_021436486.1:0-255 GCF_001605985.2 Dendrobium catenatum | reverse complement strand
ATGAAAAATTGAAATCTGGTAGTGAAGTTAGACTCTGATATATCATCTAAGAAAAAAATACCAAGCAGCTGAAGGAATTGGGACCAATCAACTCTTCAACTAGAAGCTAGAGATTGGAGCTAGAAGGGAAAGTTAGTTTGGGGGTTAATCCCCTAAATCTCTTTTAATGTAGTCCATAGCTTTTTTAAATTGTAGAGGAGCAAGGAAGAGGAGTGCTGCTCTTTACATTAAGGAGTTTGTTAAAAATAATGGAGT
>NW_021436485.1:0-314 GCF_001605985.2 Dendrobium catenatum | reverse complement strand
GTGTCATGCTAAGAGTTAAATTCTCATTTAAATCTAATAAAGAAATGTTGTTTCTTATATTTTTTGACCAATTCTTTTAGATCTATTTCTATCTTTTTTAACATAAGTCAAATCTAATACATCTACTTTCCTAATCGGGTCATCGAAAGGCCTCAGTTTTAAAATCCTCTTATTAAAATGACCTCTAATTAAGATCCTATTATGATACACCTATCACCAAGGAAGGCGAATGCCCATGACTGTTCTTATTCTATAATAAAAGCACCAAGGGAGCTCATTGTTATTGCTTATTAGAGATAGAGAGAGAGAGAGAG
>NW_021436484.1:0-293 GCF_001605985.2 Dendrobium catenatum | reverse complement strand
AGGACTGATGAAATTAAAATTTTAACTCTTTTAATTCATTTCTAATGCAATTCATGCCAATTAATAACCTCAAATCAAATATGCTTGAAATTTTAAAACAGGCTTAGAAAATAATTTTTTTTAGAAGAGTGGACTTCCCCAAGTCCGGCACCTAGTCCTCATAAGTCAGACTATCCGGACTCTACCCGCAGGCGGGGAAGGGTCTAAATCAAGGGAAGAATAATGCAGAAATATGCATGCGACCCCGGGGTCGATTCCCGGCTAATTCCCTAGATTCATTATCTTTCTATGTT
>NW_021436483.1:0-383 GCF_001605985.2 Dendrobium catenatum | reverse complement strand
ATGGTTGATTTATATTATAGGGGATTTGATCCAGACTACTTGATTTGGACCTCACATAGCGAGTATGAGCCACGCAGAGATACTTATGCCAGTCCATAAGCTTTTTAATTATTTGATAAATATCAACTTACCAGATCATATGAAGAACTTATTTTTGATGTAGCAGATCTTAATTTAAGGGCTGGTGTGGAAGAACGACTAAACACAGAAACCAAAAAAATCTTTGAGTTATAACATGTAGCTAAAAAACTAATTTGGGATAATTACAAAACTCATTCAAAATTATCAATAGTTGTGAGGATGCTAACTATCAAAATTGAATATAATATTCCTCAGGATTGTTTCAATGAATTCATTGATCTTCTCAAGGAAATAAATCAGAC
>NW_021436482.1:0-285 GCF_001605985.2 Dendrobium catenatum | reverse complement strand
GATTTCAAGTTTATTGAACGTTTTCACATACTTAGATTGTTTCGACAAACAATCAATTCAAGATTGTCATTCCACACTCTAAGTTTCATGTGATGCAAAACATAAATCTAATTGATCATTAATGTAGTGATGTTTACTACATAGACCCTTGAAAGTCTATGTCTCACAACGACTAGAAAGCCAAAACCAATTAGATTTAAATCATGCATTAAATAAAACTCTAGACTTCCACATGTGCACACTCCTTGCAATAATTTGATTTTCAATGGTTGATTAAATCCACAT
>NW_021436481.1:0-1310 GCF_001605985.2 Dendrobium catenatum | reverse complement strand
AATAACACTTAACAGTAAACTGCATCACAGTAAAGTGCATCTCAAAAAACTACTTAACAGTTAATACAATAACACTTAACAGCAAGTCAGCTATGGATGCCATAACTGCATCACAAAAAATGCAAAAAAAACAGTAAATGTAATTCCCGAACTGGCTTACTTGCCTCAACCCGACAGCCCTCAAGGACTCAAAGCTAGAGAGTAGAGAAAAATCATTAATAAACCCTAGATTTCACAAAAAACAGTAAAGTGCTGAGTGCATCACAAAAAAATCTTCTTGGCTTCATCTTCTAAATAAACCCTAGATTTCCCGAAAAACATTAAAGTGCATCACAAAAAAATCTTCATGGCTTCATCTTCTAAATAAACCCTATATTTCCCGAAAAAAACCCTAGATTTCACGGGAATACCGAATACGGGATTGAAGATCACAAAATCTTATAAAATGAAGAACACAAAATATCAAAGTCAAAACCTTCATGGCTTCATCTTCTAAAGCTAAACTATCAAAAAATACTAATAGCAATGAGAAAAGAGATACAAACAGTGAAATAGATTAGGAAATGTGTGAAGCGTAAGCGTAGACGCCTTCGTGCCGAGTGCCGACGAGACTAAGAGGCGGAGACTGGAGTCTGGAGAGAAGACTGAGAGGCGGAGAGGAGAATGAGAGATTCAGAAACCCTAAACAGAACTCAGGAGACGGAACGAGACGAGAAGTCGAGAATCGAGAGGCGAGCCGCGAGATCTGAGACTGAGAGCATATGAGTCGCTCGAGTCGACGCCCTAAATATTTCAGGTCGCGGGTCAAATCGGGTTTTAATCGGGTTTCTGGGTCAACCCGGACCCGACCCGAATAATTATATGGGTCGAAATTGCAGAACCGAACCCGACCCGATATTTATCCGGGTCAACCCGAACCCGAGAATTTCGGGTCGGTTCCGGATCGGGTTTTCGGGTCGGATCAATTGTTGACAGGTCTACTCGAGAGCGATAGGTAGGTTGAAGACGTCGTTCAAGAACTTTCCAGACCTCTTGCGCAGAGGTGGAGGAGATAATGTACGGTAAAATAGCCGGTGAGATGGTGGAAAATAGGGCTCAGAGGAGATTATTGTCTTCAAGTTGCCAGCGGTGGGAATCATGTGACGTAGTATTGACGGGCAGTGGAGAAGCTCCGGTAAGATGTCCGGCATAACCGTTGGCGGTAAATTGTTGAAGAACCTGAATGCGCCATATGGCGTAGTTATCAGCGGTGAGGGCATGAGGAATGAGATTCTTGATGTTGGATATGAGAAACTTGAGTTGCGGTGGAA
>NW_021436480.1:0-479 GCF_001605985.2 Dendrobium catenatum | reverse complement strand
ATAACACGATGTGTTGACTGCTTCTGCCCAAAAGTATCTAGGAAGGGTGTACTCTGCTAACATTGCCATAGCGGCTTCTACCAAGGTTCTATTCTTCCTTTCTGCTATACCATTTTGTTGAGGTGTTCTAGGGGCTGAGAAATTATGTTCTATTCCTATTTTTTGGCAAAAGGATTCAAATATATAATTTTGAAACTCTCCACCATGATCGCTATGGATTGTTGAGATTTCACAACCTAATTTTTTGTTAAATCCATGTGGAGAATACCTTAAATTCTTCAAACGACTCATTTTTATGTGCTAGGAATCTTACCTAAGTGAATCTAGTGAAGTCGTCTACAATCACAAATCTATAGTTTTTCCCTTCTGTCTAGCTATGCTAATGGGTCCAAATAAGTCCATGTGTAAGATTTCTAATGGCCTAGAGGTGATCACATCTTTAATTGAATGAAAAGATGATTTGATTTATTTTCCTAGTT
>NW_021436479.1:0-338 GCF_001605985.2 Dendrobium catenatum | reverse complement strand
GCTCAAATAAATATTAATATTTTTAAATAATTTTATTTTATTTATTAAATTTAATAAAAATCACCTAAGTTTTATTTAAATGTTAAAAATTTCATCATTTTTTCTAAATTTTGATTAAATTAAAAAAATCCTGCTTAAATTATAAAAATCCCGCCTAAATTTTAAAAATTTCGCCTAAAATTTAAAATTCCCGCCCTTGGCTGGTGAGCCGGCTTGAGCTCGTTTACAGTGGAACGAGCTCGAGTTCGAGCTCACTTTCCAACTAACGAGTCGAGCTTGATAAGGACTAAACTTGACTCGACTCGACTCATTTACACCCTTAGCTGAAGGCAGCCGCT
>NW_021436478.1:0-271 GCF_001605985.2 Dendrobium catenatum | reverse complement strand
AGGGGAGAAAACTACGCCGTTTACGAGAGGAGGAACGACAGTTGTCCCAGAAAAGCTTCCAGGGCCTTCAGAAAAGACCACGGGCCGAAAGTGGACTTCGTCTATCGGAGGAACTCTGGCGCGGAAGTGCTTCAAGTGCCAAGGCTTTGGCCACATAGCCTCTAACTATCATACCCGAAGAATTGTGACAATCTTGGAAGAAGATCTGGAACAGGGGGACGAACATGTAACCAATGATCTTGTTGATCATGGACACGTGACTCAGCCCACT
>NW_021436477.1:0-1189 GCF_001605985.2 Dendrobium catenatum | reverse complement strand
TCCGCAGACTAACGGACAGTCTGAGAGGACTATTCAGCTGTTGGAAGATTTGTTGAGACTTTGTGTTTTGGACTTTGGCGGAGACTGGGAGGATCATATCCCTTTGATTGAGTTTGCTTATAACAACAGTTTTCAGTCCAGTATTGGCATGACACCGTACGAGGCTCTGTATAGGAAGTGCCGTACTCCGTTGACTCTGATTGAGGTCGGAGATAAACAGGAACTGGGTGCCACTTTCTTGAAAGAAACTGTTAAGAAGATCAGTTTGATAAAAGAAAGATTGAAAGCGGCTCAAGATCGACATCAGAAGTATTATAATCAGAAGCACATGTTTGTTGAGTTTCAAGTTGGTGACTTTGTGTATGTCAAAGTCAGCCCGATGAAGGGTGTGAGTAGATTTGGCCAGGTGAGCAAGCTTAGTCCAAGATATATTGGACCTTTTGAAATCTTGGAAAGGATTAGAAAATCTGCTTATCGACTGTTGCTTTCTGATTCAATGCCTGATGTGCATAACGTGTTTCACGTATCCACTTTGAGGAAGTGGGTATCAGATTATGGGAAGAAGTTGTCTGCTGACGAGGTTGAGATTCAGGAGAATCTGGCGTACAAGGAAGAGCCAGAGTTGATTTTGGCGTACGACGTCCGAAAGCTACGAAGTAAAGAGATTCCGATGGTTAAAGTCCAGTGGAAGCACCGTACTGCACGGAAAGCCACTTGGGAGAAGGAGTCTGACATGAGACAGTCGTATCCGTATCTGTTTTGACTGATTTTTGGATTGGCCATGTCGAGGACGACATTTTTTTTAAGTTGGGGAGATTGTAACATCAGTTTTGCTCCAGGTTCGTCCTGACGAAGTTGGATCGTCCGGGACGATTGGTACAGGTTGTTCAAGGAAAACAGTTCTGGCTGCATGAATCGTCTGGACGAAATTTGGATCGTCTGGACGAAAATTCTCCCGAGGACCAGTCGCCGGGGATGATAATTAAATTTCGTCTTGACGAAATTTGTCCAGAGCCACTTCGTCCCGGGATGAAGTGCGATCGTCCGGGAAGATCAGTCTGGATTTATATAGAAATGAGATATTTTGAAGAGAGAGAAAAAGGCAGGAGAGAGAAAAACGAAGGAAAAAGTGGAAAAGTTGATTTTCGGGCAACGCCGAGCTGTTTTCGTCCGAAGAGACTGTTCAGAA
>NW_021436476.1:0-268 GCF_001605985.2 Dendrobium catenatum | reverse complement strand
AAAAAAAAGTTTGTATTAGGTATGACTTCAATTCGACTTGATCGTTGCAGCCTGTTCTCAAATAATTAGACGCTTTAAAGAAATTTAGAGAATCAGTTGATGAGTTATTGGATTGAAAAGAAAAAAATTGGTAATCTACAAAGCAATGATGAAATAATAGCACAATGGTGTTTTTTTAAAGAGTTTCTTAATGGTAAATTTACAAGGAGAAACATTTAGGATTGCGAGTTCAAAATTTTTTAATTTGTTAATATTAAATCTGTTAATA
>NW_021436475.1:0-379 GCF_001605985.2 Dendrobium catenatum | reverse complement strand
GAGGGGCTCTAGGTGGTGGTCGCATGGTGGAAGATTCGTCAAGTGTTGCAGGTAAGTTCTTATGTTTTTTAGGTCTGTTTTAAAGCTGATATATGTCACTGTTATGTTACTGTTTTTAGTAATGACCTGGTTATGCACTCAGTTACGGCAAACTCATGTGTATCAAAGTCTTGTGAACAACTTTTTAAATATTAAGGCTGTGTTTGTTTCCAATCTTGTGAATTGATAACCGTTCTCTATACTTTCTTTGACTAATAGCTCATCTGCAGATATTGTTGTTAAAACTGAGAATTTGAGAGGGAAAAGCTTGAATTTTATTATGCAATTTACTCCATATTTATAAATCTATACAAGGTGTATTGATAAGGAAACAAATAAC
>NW_021436474.1:0-225 GCF_001605985.2 Dendrobium catenatum | reverse complement strand
TTGTGTCCTTTGATAGCACATGAATAGTTTATAGCTCAAAGGGATAAATTGGATGGATCTTCAAAGAAAGAGAAAAAGAAAGGTAAAACTATTGCCTTGCAGATTGATGACAATGATGAACCTAGTTCATCAAGCTCTAATGAAGATAGTGATGAGGTGGCCATGCTTTCAAGAAGACTTGGAAGCTAACTAAGGAAGAAAAATCAAAGGTATAAGAAATCCAAA
>NW_021436473.1:0-471 GCF_001605985.2 Dendrobium catenatum | reverse complement strand
AGGGATCTTTTATTTTTAATGTTTAATTAATTACCACTTTTGTTTTACACCGAGGCCGTGAGGTTTATTTCACCTTCCTTGGGGCTAATTTAATAGCCTCGTAGGCCTGGGTTACCTAGTAATAATTAACTTTGTTGGATTATTTTAATTTGTTGTTAAAGAAAAAGAAAGAAAATGTGGATTAAACATTTTATTAAGGTTTGAATTAAGCCAATTAGAAAAAATTAATTTTACATTTTGACACTCCATTAGATCCATTCGTGGCGTTGTGCCACCAGGCTCGAGGAACCAGCCTCCTTAGAACACTTAGCCCCGCAGCCCGTAGTAGTCCATCCAATAAACTTCACTTCTGGAGTGGTTATCGTGTATTAAGGGATTTGTTGATTGCTTTTAAAAGATTATTCTAAGTTTGATCTTTAAGAATATTTTATCCGAATGAGTTTAATTTGTAACTTAATCTCCTAATATAAT
>NW_021436472.1:0-1696 GCF_001605985.2 Dendrobium catenatum | reverse complement strand
GCTATATAAAGTATTAAGAAAGCTGTCCCAGATGAAGCCAAAATTGAATTTAACACTCTTATAAAAAATATTATATTATAATATTGGTAAGCTCCTTACGATATGACTTCATATTGAATACAAATACTCTTATAAAAAAAAATAGTTTTATAGAGTAGCAAAAAAACTGTCTCAAATGGAGCTTTAATATAAAAATTTTAAATTTTGATTTTACTTGAAATTAGTTGAACATGAGTTATGTTTGAAGAAAATAGAACTGAATAAAAAAAATAGCAAAAAAAAACATTTATTATATATGATGCATTTTCAAAAATAAAGCATACCTGGCCCCGTAGCTCAGTTGGTTAGAGCGCTGGTCTTATGAGCCGGAGGTCGCGGGTTCGAGCCCCGCCGGGACCAATACACATCCAATCTTAGAATTAGAAGGATTAGTACGTTGTTTTGTCTCTATTTGTTTTTCACTTTTTCAATACAATTAAATAATTTAATATTTAGCATTTTATTTATCTCATTGTAAGTAAAAGAAACCTCAAACATTTTATTTGTAAGATTGCACATAAAAATTAGTTATAAAACAAAATGACATTTTTTTAGGTATTTTATTGATTGTAGTTTTTTAATTTAAATGTCTTGATGCAAATAAAGAATTTAAATAAATATTTTAGAATTTGAGTATATAAATCTGGTCTTAGTGGAAAAGACTCATTGAAAGAGATAATTGATAAATTCATTTAGACATTCTAAAGATATTTCCATCTAATTTTTTATTTTTCACTTCAAAATATTGTAATATAGGTATCAAATAATAATTCTTCAGAAGTCGAACTCCATTACTAACAGGAAAAAAGAATATTCTATATAGATTCTTTCACATCTTCGTATATACTAAAAAAATAAGTTTATGTAAATAATGTGATGTTAATATTAACATCACATTGTTCATAATCTCAAAAATACTTTTTTTTTTTTTTTTGCATTTTGGGTGGAGGCTCTTGATAGTTACATAAATTTTTATTGTCTCAGGTTACCTGACGTAGAGATACATCAGGTAGCCTATAATATATCGCCACGTGCTCTTACTCTTTACCGCGCGGCCCGACGACCCAACCCGAAACGAATATGCACGGTATTTGCTCGGTATTGCTAGGTACTACTCGGTATTTGCTCGGTATTGCTCGACATTTCTCGCATGTGAAATGTCGTTGAAGAAAGAAGCGATTTTTGACGTTCTAGTTGTGACATTGTGGAAGAGTGGAAGGTCGCGGGCAAAGTCATTGAGCAGACTGCGGAAAGTTTCGAGTTGGCAGGAAAGATTTACCATCCATGGATCCCGGCTCTCCAGATTGCGAAGAGCCTTAGAATGGAATCGGTTCGAGACTATCCCGACACAGCGGTTTGCACCGCCAACGCCACCGGAGACGTCGACGACAGTATCTCTAAGCACCTCCTCTGCGTAGCTAAAGTGCATGCGGCCATGGGTGAGGATTGTGCGGCGGAAGACGGTGATGCCATTGGGGAGATTAACGGTTAGGGAGACGAAGCAGTTGTCATCAGGCGAAGAGCAGGACTTCCATCCGTTTGCCGCAAGCTGGAAAATTTTCACTTCCAGAATGCGAGCGTCGGCGTCGGATCGCGCCTCCTCGTACCGAGCGTCCAGGCGGGCAAATACCGAGCAAATAACGAGCAATACCGAGCA
>NW_021436471.1:0-261 GCF_001605985.2 Dendrobium catenatum | reverse complement strand
GAGGAGACCGTCGGAGATCTCTTTGTGAGTTCTACCTGTGGATTGGTGTTCAAAGTTTGTCATTTGAAATTTCTTTGTTCTTCTCCCCAATCTCTTTTATTTTCCCCACTTAGCCGAAATCCCCTTCTTTTTCTCAATTCCCCATCGCCACCCAAGCTCCACTGCCGGCCTCCCTTGGCCGGCCCAGCCACCGGCGGCCCTCCCCCACACCCAAGCCGCTGGCTATCCCTCCCAACCACTCCCATAGTCGCCCCACTTCAG
>NW_021436470.1:0-1521 GCF_001605985.2 Dendrobium catenatum | reverse complement strand
TCTCAAATTCCTCTTAAATTGTTAAATGCATCGCTGGATCTCATATCAATGATAGAAATCTCAAGTGTGCCTTCTAATATAATGAGATATATATGTGAAAAATCTAACGGATAAAATTTGGCCATACATATCAATCTTTATTTGTTAAAAACTAAATATGAGTCGTATGGATTAAAGTATGCTACACACATAAGCATCTCAATATTTATCACATCTAATCTATTATTGAACTCTTGAAATTGCATATCTATAACTGAATAAAACAACTCAGTTTTGTAATGATTTTCATTTATGATTGCTTGAGAATGACACTTCGATCTCCCTCGCATTATAAAATTATTAACTATTTTTGGAACAATTAAATTATTATTCTCAAATAAATATTGACTTATGCTAACAAAGTATTGCATCTATTGTCTCTCATACTACGTAGCTTTTGCTTTGAAATTTTTACTGATGTTATAGCATTTATAATATCATGATCTTTTCTTTATAAAATCTGAGATAATTCATTTGTTAGTTCTAATATAGACTTCATAATGTGTAAAATAAAAATAAATTAAAAATATTGTACAACATCAGGTAGGACATAAACTTCTTTTTGCTCACTATTTAATCTATCTTATAGCATTATATCAAGAACATTAAGAACATATCATTACAACATAATTATATTGATAACATATATAGCCATAGTGTGAGCCCCAAGGTGTATCTCTAGGTCATTGAATGCATATTTTCTGATTCAAATCTTCTGTCTTTGAAAAGCTTTATCACTTTGTAGTTGCCTTACTATCTTGTCGTATTATATCTCTCATAGTTGATCTCTTCTTTTACATGAAGCCTCAACAATATTTATAAAGTTAGAAATAATATTGAAAAGTGAAGTGATTTCAACATAGGGCTGTCAAAATCGGATCATGGGTCAGGTTCGAGTCCAACTCGAAACTGACCCAGCATTATTTGAGTCCCGAACTCGACCCATTTTTAGGTGTCAGTTTTTCGGATCTGAACCCGACCCGAATAGTTCGCTCCTTGGACGACGTTCCCTTCCAGTCGGAATCGGAAGTTAAAACTTTTTTTATCAAAAGCAATGACGGGAGTTCGCTCGATGTGAAGGTTTCTCCCTTTCGTGCGCTTCTTCGTTGCCATTGAACTTTGCTCCTTGGATGATGTTCCCTTCCAGTCGGATCGGAAGTTACAACATTTTGATCGTAAGCAACGGTGGGAGTTCGCTCTCTGTGAAGGTTTCTCCCTTTCGTGCGCTTCTTCTTAGCTGCTCGACTGGGCTCCTTAGACGATGTTCCCTTCCAGTCAGATCAGAAGTTACAACATTTTGATCAGAAGCAATGGCAGAAGTTCGCTAGCGGTAAAGGTTTCTCCCTTTCATGCGCTTCTTAGTAGCCATTCAACTTCGCTCCATCGAAAGCAACGGCGGGAGTTTGCTCGCTGGCTGGATTCCAGGACAAAATCAGGTTTATGAGTCAACCCGAACCTGACCCAGAATTTGAAACGGTTCGA
>NW_021436469.1:0-274 GCF_001605985.2 Dendrobium catenatum | reverse complement strand
GTTGTTTAAAACTTGTTGTAATTAGAACTTTTAAATTCATGTCTATTCATTTAGACTACATAAAAGTTAATATTATTATTGCAATTTAGATGTTGTCTTATTTTGTATTTCCTAGCTCAAATAATATTTATGCACTTAGAAATATTTGAAATTTTAGATTATTGATTTTGGAAAGAATTGGTCTAAATTACTCTTGAAAAAATAAGTACAAAAATCAAAAGAAATGCGCAAAGGTTCGCAAATATGAAAAAGAGGCACAAAATCAGCCCAATAT
>NW_021436468.1:0-280 GCF_001605985.2 Dendrobium catenatum | reverse complement strand
GGTGTCCAGTATTCGCCTTAGTTACAAGTGACATGCAGCAACCACAGCTTACTCTCTTACACCCAGACATTCGGCATCTACTCGATTCATTCCAGGACATTACTTCTGCTGAATTACCTCCTAGTCTCCCGCCCATCCGAGACGTACAGCATCAGATTGAACTACTTCCAGGCGCAGTCCTCCCCAATCTACCATATTACCGCATGAGCCCCCGTGAACATGCGATCCTTCAGAAAATAGTGCAAGAATTGCTGGACAAACAGTTCATACAGCCGAGTTT
>NW_021436467.1:0-273 GCF_001605985.2 Dendrobium catenatum | reverse complement strand
TTCATCCTGGACGATATACGTGGTAGTGATTTAAAACGTTTTAACATTGGCCGGTATGATCAATTATTATGCATCATCCTGGACGATACACCTAATCCGCCTGGATGATCTATTTTTTCAACGGTCATCCGGATTGACTCCTCGAGACGATCGTCTGTGTCTAAATGACCTGGCCGATATCTGATCAGCTTGGACGATCGGACTGCCTTTTTGACCAATCGGCCTGCATGAAATTGTTGAGCCATATCGGCCTGGACGATTCTGCGATCGGCC
>NW_021436466.1:0-296 GCF_001605985.2 Dendrobium catenatum | reverse complement strand
GTCTGATTTATAAGAATTAGGTTGTAAGACCCATTATCCGGCAACTTTCGTAGGAAAGCCGTAAGCCCGACCTTAGGGGAAAATTTTAGGTAAAAATTTACCTAACCCCTAAACCCGATTAAAACCCCCGGCCACTTCTAATAGAAGTCGTAAGTCCGATATCTGAGGGAGGTGTTTAGGTGATAATACAAACCTAGATCCCTCACTTGGGCATCCTAGTATATAGGATTAGGTTGTAAGACCCGCTTTCGGGCAACTTCTTATTGAAGTCGTAAGCCCCACATTTTAGAAAATTT
>NW_021436465.1:0-320 GCF_001605985.2 Dendrobium catenatum | reverse complement strand
GTTTGCCATCATAAAAAAGAGAGAGATTGTTACAAATATGTTTTTTTTTATTATGATTTTGATGATAGAAAATAAATCTTATTTCACTACGACTGCTTTTTTCTACTAACTTTTCAGGACTGAAAGATCGAATGGAAATCAGAACCAGCTCAAGATGAGGTAGATTAGGGTTGAGTCAGTCTATAATTTTATTTTTCCCTTATTGAGTCAATTGTAATCTTTGGTGTGACTAATACAAAGTAACGCTACACACACACACACACACTTGAGAGACTTAGAATTTATGTTTTTACTCAAATCGGTTAGGATGATATTTACAT
>NW_021436464.1:0-287 GCF_001605985.2 Dendrobium catenatum | reverse complement strand
CACTCAATGTTGCATGATTAACCCAAGCACTATTGAATGTAAAGTGCAACACAGTAACTCAATCACCATCTAAGGTGGCCCAATCATCTCTAGATGTGTGTAACGCTACTGTTGCAGTTGTAATTAAATTTAAAATTGATTATTAAATAATTTTAAAGGATTAAGAACTTTATAAAATCATAACAAATTTTATTCTTAACAAAAAATAATAAATAAATATAGCTTTTCTTCATAATTAAAATTCCTTTCTTTTAAAAATAAAATAAAGTAAATAATCATGAGTGTAT
>NW_021436463.1:0-467 GCF_001605985.2 Dendrobium catenatum | reverse complement strand
TGAAAGAGAGTTTCAATTGTGAAGGGAAAAAAAGAAATAATCAATTTCCAAAATCAAATAGGTTATCCTTCTAAATGGCAAAGGGGAAATCCCCCAAAGCCTATCTCTCTCTGATTTCGTGTATGTTCCAAAGGGTGTTAATGAAATGAACAATCCTTTTGCGTACGTGCAACCTGTCCGTTCTGATTCTAATAATGAACAAACTACAAATGAATCTTTCCAATTCTCTGAATCAAGTGAATCAAATTTTGGTGATGATCTACCCATGTACAAAATGTAGGGAGCAAAGATTGTCATTGAACCTGAGTCACTTGACTTAGAAACAAATCAAGTGAAAGAAGAATCAAATTCTGAAGTTTTGGTTGATGTGATCTCAATTTTTTAGCCTGAGCAAATAACAGGGATAAATCTCAGAAGTGGTCATGTTGTATCATATCCAGTGGCATCAAACATGAGAAATGAAAAGA
>NW_021436462.1:0-528 GCF_001605985.2 Dendrobium catenatum | reverse complement strand
TTTCTTTCTTGAGTCAATTATAAAAGTGGTTCCTGATTATAAGTAACCTTGCACACACACACTTGAGAGGTTTTTTTTTGAGTTTTTCTATTTTGAGTACATCGGCCTGGACGTTGTTCATATCAGCCAGGACGATACAACTAAAAACAAAAACCCTAATTAGGGCATCCTGGTTAAGAAGCCGTCATTAAGCAAATCATTCTGGATGATACTTATATCGGCCAGGACAATAGGCTCAAATAAGAAAGAATCAACCGCCATGATCAATTTAGGTATTCTTTATTTTAAATTAACGGTCAGGACAATCTCTATATTGGCCTGGACGATACAGCACAATTATGCCTAAATTAATATGGAAATTATGGAAAGAAAATAAGGCTGATTGATACGATCACATCGGCATGGCCAATCGTAAGATTATCCGGGATGAAGTCCTGGACGATTAACATTGGCCAGCATCTATTCTGGGCGATGTTCAGGATGATTGTACTATAATTTGAACTAATTAGCCAAGACGATAGTATATCA
>NW_021436461.1:0-799 GCF_001605985.2 Dendrobium catenatum | reverse complement strand
ATACAATATAAAAATTTATTTTGAAATTTATTTTATTCATATTTATATTTTTTATATGTTTTGCTCTCTTAAGAACTAAGGCTGATTCTGCTTGTGACTATAAGACGATTGATTGCTGATATTCTGAAAATATACTGAAATCTATTTGGATAACTAGAAGTAACTCACAAAGTCATTTATCTCTAGTTTGACCATATGTCATGCAGGATCTCTTGTTTAGATGCAATTTAATCATGAATTAAAAAAGTTGAAGCTATCAAAACATTATTAAATTGAATAATTGCCTTATTTGAGTTAGCTGATCACATTTCGTCATCACATTCCTACCTGCAATGAAGAAAAGCACAATGTAGAGAGTGTAGAATAGCAGAGACATTACATACAATTTTTGTATAAAGTTTTTCTTCCTCTGTGATGTGTAACAACAATACACGGTATATATAGGGAAATTCCTCTTATGCACTTTACACGTGTCATTGTATTATGCTTGATGTTTCTTATGATCGGACGGCTAGCATTTGATGAATGTTCCTTAAGTATGAATGTTTCTTATGATCGGACGGCTAGCAATCTAATGGCTTGGGCTGAACAGTTAGATTGTGTCTAAGAGTTTGAAATCTTCTAGTGGATAAAGATTTAGTGATCGAATATTTAAGTTATTTTGTACTGAGAATGAAATGAGTTAGGCCCTTTCTTTGTCTCTTCACGCTTGATTTTGTGGTCGATAATATATGCTCTAAATAACATCACATTAAGAAGAGAATCATTAGAAAATATATTAATTTATATTTCATTAATC
>NW_021436460.1:0-220 GCF_001605985.2 Dendrobium catenatum | reverse complement strand
GCCTTCGATGATCCACGTATAGACGGAGAAGTGATCATCTATAGAGTCCACGAGAGTTGGTAAGATCCGGTCCAAATACTCTTCTGGGGTGTCGTCGAAGTCGAATCCCACGTCAAAGAAAGGGGAACGGAGAATGTCGATTCTTCCGTTGCGGTCGAACTCAAACCCGAAATTCCATTCAGGCTCCTCCATACATACTTGTCGGTGGGGTGAGAGGACA
>NW_021436459.1:0-282 GCF_001605985.2 Dendrobium catenatum | reverse complement strand
TTACCTCAAAGAGGTGGGAGGATGGCCTTAAGGGCAAGAGGTCGAGGCCTTACTTCATCAGAAAGGAGAACAACACCTGTTTATATTGATTTGGAATCAGATTCCGATGTTGAGTCCAAGGGCCAAGGTGTTGCCTTCTTCCTCAATTATAAAAATGCAAATACTTCTCCAAAATTTAATCTCACCTTAGAGGAGGATAGTGACATTGAGGAAGAAATTGTAAAAGTGAAAAGAGACGAGCCTGAATTAACAATGTTTGAAAAGCAGAGTAGAAGGATTGAG
>NW_021436458.1:0-240 GCF_001605985.2 Dendrobium catenatum | reverse complement strand
TTTTGGACTTTGGCGGAAGCTAGGAAGATCATATTCCGCTGATTGAGTTTGCTTATAACAACAGTTTTCAGTCCAGTATTGGTTTGGCACCGTATGAGGCTCTGTATGGCAGGAAGTGTCGGACTCCTTTGACTCTGACTGAGATCGGAGATAGACAAGCTTTGGGTGCCACTTTTGCTGATGAAACTGTTCAGAAGATCAAATTGATAAAAGAAAGATTGAAAGCGGCTCAGGATCGAC
>NW_021436457.1:0-470 GCF_001605985.2 Dendrobium catenatum | reverse complement strand
ATTCTCCCTCCCAAAATTTGAATTAACTCCAAGTGGGGCCCCCAGCACTTCCGCCCCCTCCCCCTGCTCGCCTGGCTTCCGCCGGGTGTAGACCAGGATCGGTCCAACCTGGACTGGCCGGCTCAGGTGCCGGCCTAACAGCATACCACCGCATAGTAACTTTATTCACTGTTTTTTGCTTGTTGCCCTCTAAATTTCTGCATCGTTTCCATCATTGTAAGCAAGTCTACTTCATTGACTAAGTGTTGTCCTTGTCACAACAACATCCCTAATTGCTTAGGTTGCTTAGACAAACATTTTAGCTTGCTGTCCCAGCCTTTCCAGCACCAATTAGTGGCATTTAGGTGAGTCTAAGCTTGTGTTTAAGTGCTGTCCACGCTCTAGAAGCCCTCCAAAACACTTAGACAACTTAGATCTTTGTTGTACTTTGCTGTCTTGTTCATTTCAGCATCATTTAGAAACTTTAGGAG
>NW_021436456.1:0-216 GCF_001605985.2 Dendrobium catenatum | reverse complement strand
AGCAAGGGTAAAAAGGGAAAAATGCAGAAATAAAAACACACCAAGATAAAATGATCATACTAAAATCAGAAATACATCGGGTAAATCGTGGCCGTAGACCTACGGCCACGTCGACGGTAGACTTTCCAGCTAATGTCCCCATCACAACCATCTGGTTAGAATGCAATAACTATGACCAAAAGAGGGAATATATGAAACACATAGGTCTCCATTTTG
>NW_021436455.1:0-214 GCF_001605985.2 Dendrobium catenatum | reverse complement strand
TTGGTATATCATCAGATCCTTTTTGTCCTGTATCTTTTCCATGTCTATTTTGCCCTTTATCCATTTTTGCAGGAATTATTTTGTGCATGTGATCATATGGTTAATTGTGGGAAGGTAACATGGTGCTTCCTATTTCTTTTTTGTTTTGCTCCTTTTTTTGGTACTCTTTCTTGAGCGTCGTAGAATGTTCCAAGTTGGTTTTGTATTTTTGAGT
>NW_021436454.1:0-756 GCF_001605985.2 Dendrobium catenatum | reverse complement strand
CATATATACATATTTCATCACATCATAATAATTAAAAAATAATTGAGTATATGTTAGAATTGCACTTAATTCAATAATAATTGCATGCACGATCTTAATTCTATAATGGCAAGTAACTGAATTCCTCCCGAGTAAAATTTCATAATTTCAAAATATAACCAAATTAACATGGATTGTGTAAAACACTATTTTAATACTTTAATTGTGCTACAACACTATTTTTTAGAGTTTAGATTATTTTTTATTCAACTAAAATCCCAAAAATTCTAAAATACTAGATACAAAATTTTTAGAAATTCTCAAAATTTTCATATTTATAGCATATAAAAAGTTACACTCTAAAAATTTTATCAGTGCAAAGTTATTCTTATTTTTGATAAAAAAAAAGATAATTTTTTTTTAACTTCAAAATTTTTAAAACTAAGATATACAAAATTTTGCATACCATGATTCAGACAACTTTTCCCACTCACATCGTCGCATGTGTAAGGTATCTCCAGTCACCATCGCTTGACTTCGATCCCTCCAACCACCGTCGCCTAATTACGGTCCTACTGAATTCCGTCGCCCAACTGCGGTCCTTGGACCATCATCACTGAACTATGATCCCTCCGATTTCCGTCGCCTGCCGACTATGTTCTATACGACCATTGTCGCTCGTCAACGGTCCTACCGACCATAAAAATAAGCCAGCATTCTCTTAAAATAAAACTCTCATGACATTTAGTTTTTTCAACTCCAACCATATAATGTGCT
>NW_021436453.1:0-462 GCF_001605985.2 Dendrobium catenatum | reverse complement strand
AAGACAATCACAAAAGGAAAATAGGGAATTCTTTGGCAGTAATACCAATATATTTTTTGACAGAAATATTTTCGAAAATATTTTTGCAGGAAACATTTTACAAGGTTTAAGTAAGCTAGCAGATTTTTCATCGAAAGTTTTGTAGATAATTTTTTGCACATTTTTTTCTGAAGTTACCACCAGTTTTAGAAAAATTGGCAGGTTTTCGTTGAAAGTGTATAGATGATTATTTCCCCAACAAACTCGTTTCTATGTTACTTGAAAAATATTTATTGGTTACATTGATGCTATTACAAGCAATATATAATTCCACTGAAAAGTCTGTTGGTATCCCAGGCTTTCCTATAGTGCAAGAAATATGTTGAGGATAACTTTCAATAGTTAAGTATAAGTAAAATATAAGAAAATGTAAATAAAATATAAACAATAAATTTACAAAGATTATGACTAAATAATATAACT